>NC_139986.1:26539500-26724500 GCF_963993115.1 Abramis brama | reverse complement strand
AAATGACTATGAACAAAGAAAAGCAAATGAGGTGTTTTTTACACAACAAGAAAAATGCAGTGACCTTCACCCATGTTTATGTTCTCCATCTTCTTCATCACGAGGATCCCCTTTGGCCTGTTCTTTCCACTATTTCCATGCTATATTAACAAATACGCACACAACGACACGTAAAAGATAGTATTTAGTCATACTATTTTTTAAAGACTTTTAGGAATTGATTTCTTAGTCTCATTTTAATCTCTCTTATATTTCATAGGTCAAAGAGAGTTTTAATTTTAGTTAACCCTCCTAATATCCACAACACAAATCATTTAACATTGTTAAATGTAGCTTGAAATGGCACAGTCCAGTGCAATTCATCAGCACTTCATCCACTAACCATGCGCATGCACATGAATATGTGCGTGAAATCGGCGTAGGCCTACAAAACGTTTTCACGAACAAACGATTCATCAGTAACTTGTTTCGTACGAGTACAAGTACACAAAAGTAATCTATCTAGGTGTCCTTATAAATGTGTTGAACGATATATTTAATGTTAAATAGATTTCTTTGAACTTGTTTTGAGGATATCACAATAATTTTTCTGAGGATATTAGTTTCGCGCGTCGTAAAAAAAAGGGGGGGGGGGCATAGAAAGTATAAGAGGAAAAAAGCGGAAAGCCCTTATATGGGCATTGTCTAGGCGCGTTCGCGTTCTAATCTCGGACACGTGGTTGTTCATTTGGAATGTTCAAAATTGATTGACATTAGAACAGCGGTTCTCAACAAACTTCGTAGATGAGCTCAGGATGATTTACGATTGTACAATTAGGCTTAAAGTGCACTTAATTAATTTACTGATTTTAACTGGAAAACACACTTGCATCAGAATCTTGAATCATAGAATGACAAAATGTATACAAAAAATATATTAACAGTCCCAGATTCTGTTAATTAAAAAAATAAGTTTGAAAACAAGCCGTTTTGTCATAATTACAGCACAAATCCTTGTTTTTTGAGTCAAAAACGTTGAAAACCACTGAATTAGCAATAACCAGATTTGTGTGTGTGCTAATAGAAATAATCCACATAATTATTAGTGAATGAGATCCAGTGTTTGATTGCGAATATGTAAGTAATTTACACTAAAAATGGAGTGAAAATAGCTGTAGATCTATCAGTGCTGCAGCTGAATTATTATCAAGGTCGAGGCTGAGGACTGCAAGGTCAGATACACAGCTGAACACATTCACACGGTCCGTCTGTTGATGAAAAAGCACTGGAAACATAGGCATATGGAAATTACACTTGTGAGACCCACAAGGGGCACACACACACCTTTAATACAACCAAACATCAGATATACACAGGAAACAACCATAAATACACACACCAAGCTGAAATACTCCCCAACACTGCACTCAGAAGCGGAACACCGGCCAGTGCAGGTCTATTCTTATATCTGTATATATTATATATAGAGATTTATGTTTATATAAATATCAATTCAAAGGATTTGAGGAGCTTCAAGTACAGTTTTCATGAACAATATCTTAATGAATAAAATCAGTGAAAAACAAAAATGGACGTTAACAAAAACTATTCCATTCCATTCCACATACAGATTCATCAGTGCGTTTTTTTCCACTTCACAAACACGTCTTTGACACCAACGTGGAAATGTAGAAAACTCCCAAATCACGTGACAGGAAGAGACAGGAACCAGAGGCGTGAAGGGAGTGAAAGAGAACGCGTGATTGGATAACAGATCGATAGGCAGGAGGGGTGTGGGAAACAAACAGAGAATGAGATCTATTACATTATTATTATTATATTCTATTCTTTTTTTCTTCACAAACACAGGACAAAATCACTATATATCGCATTTACAAGAAATCAAAACTATCAAACTGGACGACTGTACACTTTCAGAGATAAAACCAAACGCAAAGCCCGTTATAATGTGTAGGATTACTTTCCTACCTCTCAATTCATCTAATTTCATTTTAGTTTAAGGTACCATTTATTTTTCCCCTTCCCATTTGATTTTTTGTTCCGCTTGCCCCGTCGTGCGGCCCGGCAGCGCTGCATGCTGACTGCCAGTTTATTTGGTTGAGAGAATCAGGGCTACGATGAGGCCGTAGAGACCCAGGACTTCAGCGAAGATCAGAATGAGGATCATGCCGACGAAGAGGCGCGGCTGCTGGGCGGTTCCACGGACGCCCGCGTCTCCCACGATGCCGATGGCGAACCCGGCCGCCAGCCCGCTCAGACCCACGCTGAGGCCTGCGCCCAGATGCAGGAAACTCCTGCCACACACAAACAACAATCAGACGTTAGTAAAAAACTAAAAAAGGATTCATATAGAACATTTTTTGCAATTATTATTATTTTTTACATCATAAAATGTGTGACCCTGGACCACAAAGTCAAGTCTTATGGGTCAAGTTTTTTAATAAGTACGGAATAAATAAGCTTTCCATTGATGTATGGTTTGTTAGGATAGGACAATATTTGGCCGAGATACAACTATTGAAAATCTGGAAACTCAAAATATTGAGAAAATCGCCTTTAAACTTGTCCATTTATGTTCGTGATTCACTCATGAAAATAATTTTTTGATATTTAATTACGGTAGGAAACTTACAAAATATCTTCATGGATCATGATCTTAATATCCTAATGATTTTTGGCATAAAAGAAAAATCTATCATTTTGACCCATACAATGTATTGTTGGCTATTGCCACAGATATACAGGTGCGACATGTGACTGGTTTTATGATCCAGGGTCACAGATATAAAAATAAATAAAACAAAAAAATAATCAATTTTGCAAAAATGCATATACATGTTTAAAAAATTAATAAATAAATCCAATAACAGAACTAATCTTTCTACAGCATCGGTAATACAGAGTGCTGTTATTGAAAAATGTACTGGAATTAACTACCAACATTTTAGCATTGCAACAACCATAATATATCTGAATCAGTGTTATTTTAGTATCATTGAGATTTTTATTAATATTTTGAATTTGTTTTAAGTTTTAGATTTTGTGCCGTGGAAAATGATCAAATTCCAAAAAATAATTAAAAATAAATCATATCAATATATATATCATTGCGCTGTTGGGTCGAAACATTGAATCTCTCTATATTTTGTCATTGTTTTATAAAATTAATGCTATTGGTCATCCTTTACGTCTGTATGTGGGTTTTACAAACATTTAACCAATAAAAAGCATTTAAAAGAGGTTGTGACTAAACCATTGGCTCCTCAAACTAGCCTATATCTGTCATTTGCTGGTCAAAAACCTCTTAACTCAATTTGAGCTTGATTTTCATAAAATGTTAATATTATATTATACCATAGCTATATAAAGCCACAATACCAACTTCGACGACAGTGTTTAATTAAATACGAGGTATATGTACACAAACTTTTAAGTTCGAGGCGATTTGACAGCAATCACTTTCATTTCAATTTTAAGTTTTAAAGTTAAGCTAAATGAAAATGAGACATGCTACGTTAGCGACTAGCTGAAATATAATGCTTATTTTTTACATTTATCGGTCATTTTATTTTCAGTGACTTTGTGTTTAGTTGTTGTTGACTATAATAGCCGTGACCAGAATCCGAGTTCTCTAGTAGTGCTCGTGTTCGACTCACTTGTAGAGAGTGATCTTGTCGGAGATGCTGTTGGCGATGAGGACGGCCACCACCAGACCGTATATAGCAATGATTCCCGCCATGACCACAGGAATGATGGACTTCATGATCAGCTCTGGACGCATCACAGACATGGCAGCGATACCCGTGCCACTCTTCGCCGTGCCATACGCCGCGCCCAATGCTACAGAGACAGAGAGAAGTGACTTTAAAAACATTCCTAGTTTTACAGCATGAATAATCTCTCAAACAACTAGTACAAAATGTATAATAAACGTATCCCTTTCTAATGTTGTGCATTATGGAAATAGTGTCTGGCAATTCCTCAGTGCGAAAGCATTATGTAATTACATTCGCTGTCGAGTGCTGCCACCTACTGGATTTACCAGGTCACAACACACTTCAATAGCGCGCAGTGGCGGAACGATAACGAAAACAAGAACAACTCATAGAAGTTGGGAAATACCTTGAATTAAATGGGAAAATACAAAAGAATTGCTGATGTTAATTCAGTTAACATACGGGGTTCGGGGTCAAATGTTCAGTGACATTTCATCTTTTAATATAATTTCATTATTTAATATTATGTATCTGTATTATTATTATTCTTTATTAATATTCATAATCGGTTGTATTATCTTATGAAGTCTAAAATGCATGAGTTAGACTATAGATTGCATGGACACACGTGTTTAATTCCACTTTTAAACATAAGCAACATGTTTTTCTACCTTACATGGAAGTTGAAAGTCGCTCAGTTGTGCATTTAAGCTCAATCCTTACTGTACTACGGCAGAGAAACATGGAAACGCATAGACCTGGCATGAATATAACATAAATAAATATTTTTCTTGGCAAGATAAAGATGTCCGGTCCCGAGAATCAAATAATAATAGCTATAGCTAAAGTTCAGCTAAAATATTTTTAATTTTTACTGTAAACCCTGGTAACTTGCAATAATGAACCAGTACAGCTATAGAATAATTCTCATGTGATTGCACAACTTCTCAGTGCAGCATGACTCAGATCTCCTGCAATGTTTCCGTAATGTTCAGAAAGCAAAAGGGCAAAAATACGAAACACTTCTGAAGACAGACTGCCTGCGAAAAACTGTGTACTGGGTGATTTGAGAGCATTGGTTATTGGCTGTTTCAACAGGTGAAACTCGAAAAATTTGAATATCGTGCAAAAGTTCATTTATTTCAGTAATTCAACTTAAAAGGTCATTATATAGACTCATTACATGCAAAGTGAGATATTTCAAGCCTTTATTTGTTATAATTTTGATTACAGCTTATGAAAACCCCAAATTTGTTCATAAGCTGTAAGCCATAATCATCAAAATTATAACAAATAAAGGCTTGAAATATCTCACTTTGCATGTAATGAGTCTATATAATATATTAGTTTCACCTTTTAAGTTGAATTACTGAAATAAATGAACTTTTGCACGATATTGCTCGAGTTTCTCCTGTATAGTGTTCTGAAATGTTGAGAAGTTTGCTTGATGCTTCACCTGTTTTATCACATCCAGAAAGATGGAAATAAATCATAAATCTGACCAGTTCTTTTCAACAAAAAAAGCTGAATACTTGCATGGATGTTTTAGTGGTTTCAAACACCTGAATGAGCAATATTAGTAGATTAGCAAACAGCAATAACAGGTACATTTCCATTTTTATTAAGGAAGTTACTCACAATAATACTCATGTACAATGAAGACTAATATAATAATTTAAGTACCGACAGAAAGGTGGAATTGAGCTTAGCTCAAACCAGGCAACTAAACCAAGTTAGATGGGCTGTTTATTTGCAAACTGTGTCCGTGAATCCTCGGTCGTGTGTAGAGATGGTGTTAATTCTACAGACCTGCACACACACTGTTAACACACACTCTGCTGCACGTTACAGCTCGTTCATCCAGGAATCTTAGTCTAAGCTTAGTTTCCGGGATTAAAGGGTAACCCTGCTGGAAATACCATCCGCATTAACCACGATTACAACTAGGCTACAACTGCAGCACAGAAACACCCAAACTAGCCAATACTAGTGTGTGTGTGTGTTTGTGTGTGTGTGACAGATGGGCCAGTGCGATGAAGAGCTGAAACAATCCTTCAGTGTGCAGATGGCCACTGTCCAAACACACACTCTTTAAGACAAACTCTACCTGCTATGAGAACAACACAGAGACAGAATAAAAACAGATTTTACCATTTTTACAGGGTCAAAATCAATCAACGTTTCTGCAAAGAAAGAACAACTTCTTTCTGTCATGTTTCATTCATTCATTCAGGCTATTTTCATGGCAAACTCATTTTAGTAGAAATTAAAATAATCATAATAATAACAATGAATGATGATAATGATAAAGCAATATGTGTCTTACAACACTTAAAAAAAAAAAAAAAATTAGCAACTAGGCCTATATAAGCTCTATCAGTTTTATATTTGATAGAAAATCTAAAAAAGTCCATTAATGAAATTTCTGAGAGAAAAAAAAAAAGATGCCCAATATCATTTAAAGCAGGATATTCTAATAAAACATGCTAGTTAAAGTCTTTAAAAAAAGTATTTTATTTAAAACCAACACTTAATTGAAAATTGCACTATCCATTAACAAGACGGTGAGTAGATATTGCAACCAAAGTTATTTGCCGATACCAAAAATCTCAAAAAGGCCAAATATCAGTCGATTAATCAGCTTGTATGATATCACTCTATCATATAGTTCATCTCAACTAAAGACATGACATATAATCCTGAAGACAGCCTTCCTGAAATCACTGTGTTTCTGCTATACCTGCTTTACTACACGTATAGGCCTACATTTCTATAGTAAAACGCACCCTGAGAGAGTTACTAATGAGCACACGACTGCAGTGAACTGGGACATGATGCCAAGTCAGATGAAAGAGCGCATCAGCTTGTGATCTGTGTGCATCACGCGTGTTAGTCACAACACTCATCGAGTCACTTTTTCCTCCAGTAAATATAGTGTAGTCTGAATGACCGGTGTTCTCGTGCCATCAGGGATTCACGGAACAACTCCCATGTGGAAATCAAGACCAACGTCTGACATGAAATACAACTGTTCCTTCTGACGGTCTAGTTTAGTCACTCCAGGAAATTAAAGGGATACTTCACTGATTAGCATTAAGCTTTGTATCAGTAGAAACCCGGTCGTATTTTCGGATGACCGTGCTTCCCTCCCTCATGTCCCCCTGAGACGAGAGATTTCTGGACTGTGTGTCTGGAAAAAAACCTCCAATGCTCTCAAAAATCATCATTTATCGTCATCAGAGGCTTTTCTGTCCAGAGGCGAGAGACTCCAGCCAGTAGGAGGAGCTCGTCTCGCATGTCTTCAACCCGCCCATAGGGGGATCTCACGATAAAACACCGTCTTTTCAGTTTCGAGTCGACTAGTCGCCTAGCTGTATCATTTCTCCTGATACTGCCCTCTGTAACCGGGAGGCGTGGCTTGGGAGTGGCCTCGTAGGGCAGCGAAGCAAGTGCATTCTGGGAGTTGTTGTCTTTCATCCACATGAGCCAAAAATATATTTTCTGGCTTTTCTCAGTCTAGAAGGCACCAACTTCTAAAATAATGTCACATTTCTAATACATAAATGACCCAATTTAAATACACATTCATCTTTCCAGCGGTGAAATATCCCTTTAATGAAATGTTTTGGGTTCAAAATAAATTAAGCTCGATCAACTGCATTTGTGGCATAATGCAGATTAAGAAACAATTTCAACTCATCTTTCAGTTAAAAATTTAAATAAATCACAATTACACCAATGCATCCGTAATGAAAGTAAATGTTTAACATATTTGTTTTCACACATATTTTGCAGAACATCCTTTAAAACAGCAATATAAAAATCTGGTCTTTCTCTTGTTGCATGTAAAGGAAACGTGAAACATCATTCAGAATAGTGTTGTCACGATACTGGAATTTCCAACAAGATACGATACCTGAAATATCGATATTCAATACCATTTTTCGATAACGGCCATATATACATCCATACAGATAATTTGTTATTATCTCAATTTTTTTTAATAATTTGGGTAATTTTGTTGCAATAGCTTAGCTTTCCACACAGAAAAGGGAGGCTTTATTAGAATCATTGAACTAAATGTAAAAAGGACAAGTAAACTGTCAGTAATAAAATAAGAACAAATAAACAATTTGCAAATGATAGCACACAAACACAATAGAATAAAGAGACAAATGAAATAAACACGGCTTTAAGTTTTTTAGGTGGGTCTAACAGTAGTATTCAGGTAAGAAATACTACAGAAATTAATCAAATGAAAATACTATCCTGTATTATTTTACTGTAAAAATACAGATTATTGCTTACAATTAGGCTAGTTACAAAAGTTATTCAGCGAAGAGCAGCGAGTGATTTAGTTTTTTGCTCTATTAGGCTGCTGTCACTTTAAGAGCTCATGCATGGATCCAATATACTGTTACACAACATGCGTTTTCTCTCAACTATTTACGTTCCATATCTGACACGAAAAAAGAAGTCAATTTGTTACTCGAGAGCTGTTTGAGAGCGCCACTTATAATCAGTAGGCGCGTTTCCATTACAGATTTGCGCAAAATTTTGCGATTTTTTTCTAAATGTCGACAAAAAACTATTGCGAAATGACGCCGTTTCCATTAACCGATGTTATGCGACTAAAACTCGTGATAAGTTTAATCATTCCAAAAATCATGGCGACGGACATTGGTAGGTTTTAGGGATGCTCATTTCGATTAATTTTCCCGACCGACAACCGCCGCTCGTTAATCGATTATTAACCGTTAACTGATAAGATTATAATATTGAATTGACAGCCGATCTAACCAATCATAATCCGCCATTTTGTCCGACAAAGCAGTCAGGAGAGATAACGTTAGATTAACATGCAGATTAACATGGGAGGATTTGAACTTGAAAAACGGAATGTACTGACGCCTTTCCGCGGTTTAAAACAACATTCCTTCTTATGTTCTTTCATGTTTATTTGATGCTATAGAAGGAAGAGATGATCGGTTCACGAGCAGCTTTAACGGATGCTCTACAACGATCTGTCAGAGACATTTAAGATCCACAAAACGGTATGTAGCCTATTGTATCGTTTAAATTTATTTTAAAAAAATGACCAAATTTGAAAGGTGAGACTTTGTTTAATATGTTTAATATCAGAAGTAACCGAAAAGTAACCTGGTCTGTCCTGTCTGTCAGCGTGTTGTCAGTCTCCTCTCTGCTCCGCGATGTATTTTTCACTGCGTGAGAACATGGTGTACGTGAGAGCAGCATATAGCTTGTCGGACATAGCGACAGTAACTAAGGGTCTTTGCGAAGGGTCAATTGCATTAAATACAAATAAAATGGACGCGTATCTATGACCCTTTAAAAAAAAAGTTTTTATCAAAGGGTTTATTTTAACGTGCAAAGTGCAAACAGCAGCATACAGAACAGATCAACAACAGAACCTGGATTCAGTTTAAATTTTCACGCACCTGCAGCATTTCTGACAGTGAGAGAAAAACAGAATAAAATATTACAAATAAAAAACAAAATAGGCCTACACTAAATATAATTAAACTTAAATAATTAACAAATTAAGATGACAAAAAGAAAACACTGAATCCGTTTAAACAAAGCTTTCGAAAAAAACGGCAAGTTTTTTTTTCGTTTGACTAAGATTTTTCGTTAAATAAAAATAGAAGCCCTACCTTAACACCTTGTCTAATTATTATTTTTAAAAAAGCAACATCAACGTGATGTGGGGTCAGTCTGGAGCACAGCCTGTTGACAGTTAGACCCGCGGCAAGAAACACCCTCTCCGATGGGACGGATGTCCCGGGAATACACAGCTAACGTCTCGTGTGTGGTTGCGCGTGTCGACGCGCTCCGTGAGTTAATAAATATAAGCTATAAAGTATTTTATTTTTAAACCATGCAGCAAACTAAAAAAAAAAGAAGATAAAAAAACGTTTTAAACCGTTTAACTGATAGTATTAATCGGTCAAAATTTTTACTTTCGGTTAACGGTTAAACGGTCAATATGAGCATCCCTAGTAGGTTTATGTACTATATCCCAGCCACTGCACTAGCCATTATTATTAATCGAAGTCGATGTATGTGTGTTATCCGAGCATTAATGGTAAGGAACGACCCTTATTATACTTGTGAGCGGCTCATATGAGGCGTTTCTGGGTGTTTCTCCCTCATATCTGCTTCGAGGTCTTGATTGTGGCATTTATTTGAGGTTTAGAATCCATTATTCCTGTAATTATTTTGTCTTTTATGAATTTAATAGTCTCGTATTCTGTCCAAACACGCCGCGTCATCTACGTCAGGTGACCTGTAAATGAGCAAACACTGTTTCCATTGCAGTTTTGCGAAATATTTATTTTTCGAATTGCCTGAAAAACCTCCTTATGCGAGCGTAAAAACTTTTTTGCGATAAATGGGAGTTTTTGCGAAATTGACGTGTTTCCATTGGGCGTATTTTCAATTCGCAATTTCAATTTGCGCAATTTGAAGGGTAATGGAAACGCAGCTAGTGATGCACACGCTTTTTATGTGAGCGCGAAACCTGTGGGAATGACTAAAATCATGCGCAATACTGCCCATACAAGCACTATTTAACCAAAGTAAATGAGCCGAGTGAGTGACAGGAGGCGGGTGTGTGTCACCGTCAGAGAGGCGGAGAGTGTCGTGAAGCTTGTTTTCCAGCCTGAATAAACTGGATCATAAAGCTGTTACTTGGTGATGTCAGCTAGAATGGAAAGTCATTTGAAAGGCGGAGCAATTTATGAAGACAACCATGTTTTTTAAGCAATAAGTGTGCACAAAAAAGGCCTGTTTCCAGAATGAATGATATCTATAATGATTATAATCCGTCTAAGTGGATGCTTGTATAGTTATTTTTATAGTCATCGTTATCGTGTTTGGCGCAAACAGGACCCATGAAGTATTGAATTAAATCAAGTCAATTTTGATTTGATGTTTATTGTAATGGTAAACAGGACTCTGAGCGGCAGACAGCGTTATACTGTGTTTCACATCGAGGGCAGCAGAATCCCTGAAATATATAAATAATAAATCAACTTCAGCTCTTTCTTATCTAAGCTTCCCTCTCATGTTCAGTGACAAACAGAAACCGGGAAGCACACTAAAGAAAACCCTTTACTCACAAAGACACGGATGAGAGAGACATTCTGCTGCTTTTTCTCATTAAGAAAGCTGTCCAATCTCAAATACACATGAAAAAAGGGCCTGGAAGAGCATCGACTGACCAGCACTGTACGCATTTTAAACAAACACACACCAGCTGCTGACATACAGAGATAAAGAGAGCAAACAGGCCTGAAGTGCCGTCAAACAGTCCAGCAGAGAATACACAGCACGATGCCTTGTGCTGGAAATAAACACAGATGCTTTTGATGTCCTGATGTCCCTCCCTACTGTAATGTGCACGTACATTTCAGTGTCGCACTATTTCTGCAGCTTCAACCTGAAGATTTGTGGGAAATTATGGTCATTACGCACTTTATAGGGATTTGTATCCATTTAAAAAGCACCAGATCTAATGCTAAATGGAGTGAGAGGACGATTTTTCGATCCATTTCTGGATCGTCGTTCATCTTTGATGGATGATACCGTGATCCTGCTCATCATCAATAACAGCCAAATTAAAGCTGTTTTAATTACTAAAAAGTCAATCTTAATATTAGATTTTTCTGAACCACTTGCAGTTTGTGGTTAATTGAACAAAATAACCCAATCAATCAGTAAATATCACATTATTAATATAATTAGGCTATCTAATGCACAACTGTCAGGCTGCACCTTAAATTCAATGTTTCAGGCTTTCAGCCTCTAAATCCAATCAAACCCGAGTAATGATCTATACCTGTGAAAAACAAAAATCTGTTTAAGATTTTAAGATGTGAAATAATCCCTTGCCATTTTATGTCCCTTGCATACAAATTATAATCTCTAAATCTACCCAAACCAGGGAATGAATTTTATACCATAGCTGGTTAAATCAAAGGCCAGTTGTATCTCTACAGCAATATTTGCTGGCCTGTAAATTCATATATCTGACATTTTATGATCAATATGCATTGCAATAGTATGCATCGATAATGAGTCATTCTAATAATAAATGCAACATTTCACCAGCAATTTTTCGGCTAGGACATGCATGGATTATGATCATAAAGACATCATCATGTGAAAGTAGATGTAAAGAATGTGTTTTATTAGAAGATATATTTTTTCTACTATATTTAATTCGATACTAGGAATAACGTAACCAGCACTGACAGGATGGATTATAATCAGGCAGACATTTTTTTTTTTTTTTTTGATAATTTATAATTGATAAATGTTTTAAAAATATTTTAAATAAACAAGTGTATCTATTTTCATATTAATACGAGTAAATAATATAATTAGAATGACATTTCGTCGCATTTCAAGAATAATGTGACCTCCACAGGGAGATCAAAGAATCATGACGAAATAATTATGCAAATAAAATTCATGTACATATTAATCAATAAATGTTTAATAAATGTGTTAAATATATTTAAATCGAAATTTACCGCTGAAGACCATCGCTGCTGATGCGCCCATCACTGCGAAGAACGGTGAGTATTCGGGGCTTCCTGACGACATTATTCCTCTAATTGCACCTCAAAACCCCAATAACTCCGAACTAATACTGCTGGACACAAGCAGAACCGTACAAATTGACGGGTATCGGGCTCTGAGGATAAATGGTTTGGTAAAGAACAATGGTTTTAAATCCCAATCAAATGATGGAAACAGCTTGTCACGGATCGTGTCGGATGAATCTGCGGTACAAAATGGCTGAAATGTCACCTGACACACCGTGTGGAACATACCATCCGACTCCTGGAGGGGGGGGGGAGATAAATACAATTTTGGGATGCGCCGGTTTGCTTTTATCGAATAGAGTATGACAGCAGATGTAAAACTAAAATCATCATAAATCGTTAAATTGAAAGCATGTGGGTGAAATACAGACAAGTGTTATGGTTTCGTGGTCTCCCCCATTTGTAGTGAAGATAGTGCGCGCCGCTGCGGGCTTTCCCTTTAATACTGAAGATGTTCAAATCCTTAGAATAGAAATCATGCGTTTATAATCTGGGTGTTAACATATTACACTCTTACATTTATTCCATGTATTTCCTTTTATGTATTTCCAATATTATGTTACTTATAATGCATTATTTGCAAGCGATTTGCAAAATGATTGCAAAAACGTTGTCAGAGTGTAATATTAACATGTAATTGCATTCATTATACTTTTATTTAATCTTTTCCTCTCCGTTGCTCTGTAACTTGCTGAGACACTCTTTGCAAGGGCTTAGGTTTACTATCCACATATTTTTCCAGGTATTTTATTATTCAAAAATATAATTTTGGTTTATAACGACTTCTGATATCTGTAAAAACGGCCTTCAGATATTCTATGCTGTTTATAATAAAGCTTTTTTATAATAAAGTGATATTATTATGTCACCCACGCAGTGTGATGCAGAGGATGAGGATTCCCGAGATGAAGGTCATTCTGGGCAGTGACGTCAACCGGAGGCCACGCCCATCACCCTCTGTGTCAGCAAGAAATTAACGAGACTGTACTTTAGACACATAGCCTATTAATATGTTAATAAACATGAGCAGATATAGTGTGGGGCAGATAGCATATCTATTTCCCCACACAATAATGCTATGTATATTTTTATATCATATAAAAAAATGTAAATAAAAAAAACAAATATTTTTATAATAAATAATTAAATAATAAATAATTTAATTACATATTTAATACGTAATATTAAACATATTAAAATGTATTTAATACTAAAATATATTTAATATATTGTTTAATATTTTAAATAAAAAATATAATAATAAATTGCATTATGTAAAATGTAACCAACTATTGTAATCAAGCCATATTTATTTCGAGCGTCAGTCTGCCTGGTGGACACATGCAGTTCAGGAAACATGAGGGAAGATCAATTAGTCTGGTCTCATTTAGCCAAGGGGAGAATCTGCATTACGAGGTCAAACTCGCACATATCATGCATGAGACCAGAAGAGAAAAGGGTTAAGAAGATCTCAATGATTTTAGTTAATAGTATTGCGTTATAAATAGATAAAAAATAACTGCAAACTGTGCCAAACTCTGACTATTTGTGTAGTAAATGTACTGTACATAGATTTTAATTAAAACAGTGACACATACAAAGCAGATAATTCAAAATACTACAGCTATAGCATTATTAAAATGCTAATATCAGAGATTTACAGGGAAAGTTTTCTCCAATTGTTGGTATTTTCTGAATACAGATTTATAAAATCATTCTATAGAGACAAAAAATTTTTTTTTAATTACTATATTAACTATATAAATGCATATACATTCTCATGACTTTTCCAGGCCTGGAAATCACATTCTGTGACATTCCCAGGGAACTTTGTTGCATAATGGACTAGACAGTTACATGCATGAAAAACTGAGGACAATAACAGAATTGACATCTTGCACAGTTTTTATTCTTCACTCCGATGTTCCCTGCATAAGAGGAACAGTCCTTCACAACGTCTATGAGCAGACACTAGATTACTACATGTTTGACACTATAATTGTGCATGTTTAAGACTTTTTAAACACATAAACACACCCGCTCCACCTGAATGAGACACATAACATACAAACACATCACTTGACATGGTAACACATCACAATGTCCACTGTGATCACTGAAGTTCTGATTCAAAGATATGAGCTTAAAATATCCGTACTGATACACATCAAACAATATATTACTGATATGAATTCATAGATGATTGACTAACATTCGGCAACTTAAAATAGGTTCAATAAGTGCAAAGAAAAAGATAAATCATAAAATTTAATACTTCCACATAAAATAGTGCTGATTATGCCATCATACATATAATTCAAGCAAAAACTATTAAATGATTAACAGAACAAACACTGAATTTCTACTACACTTTACATTGCAATTCAACCTGCGTACATTTAACGTTCATTAGTTTTATGCATGGTTCTTTAATATACGGACGGAGTGATATGGTGCATTACGCTCAATTACTGAAATTCATAAATGAAATTAACAAACAAACAAAGATTGGCATCATTTACAGCATTCGCCTTTATATTGTTCCAAACCGGCATGACTTTCCTTCTTATGTGGAGCACAAATGTCACTGTTCTGTGCAATGAAGCTGTCGAGCTCTATAAAGCAAGTAGTTCGTGCACTATATTTCCAGTCTTCAAAAGCACGTGTGGTGTGAGGAACAGGATGTCCCGCCGCAGATCTCAAATCTCAAGCGCATATTCAAACTAGCTGCATCTGCTTTGAAATCGTGAATATGCGGATGTGCAAATGAGATCTGAGATCCACAGTGTCTGTTCTGAAAGTAAACTTCACAAAAGCTACAAAAGTATGGCTACAAAAGACATGAAAAATAGTGTTTATTGTCTCATTATTATTAAAAATAATTTTTTGGTCCTTTTATGATTCACTCTCATTGTGTGAAAAAACAAAACAAACAAAAAACAGCCAAGTTATTCTGCAAAAATCTCTCTATTTGTGTTCAACGGAAGAAAGTAAGTGATACAGGTTTGGAAGGACATGAGGACAATGAGTAAATGATGACAGAATTATTAATTTCTGGTTTAAAAGAACATTGGAATGCCATTTAAGCATGCTGAATGCCCCGAAGTAATTCTGTATTGACTAAAGATTCATGAAGAGCTCATGTTTTACTTGTGTCTTCTTGTGCCGAGAACATGGAAATCAGATTTTGTTTCCAGTTGGCACTCAAATGTATGGAAGAACAAAAGGGATGTGGGACAGATAAACTTTGATCACTCTCTCAAAATAATATATGTATATATATATATATAAACCTCCATCCTATAATGAGAAATAATGATATATTGGTGCGTTTAGCACCAGAAAATACTGCCTGGAATCACATCCAAGACTTGGTTTTGCTTTAACAGGAAAGTCTCCAGTGTTCAGGTCCTCATTTTTTGTAGATTTTGATCATTACAAACTGCATGAAATGCAAAATGCAGCATTGATGAAAATGGTACTACACTATACTAAACTTCATTTCCTACATCTTGATTCTTGACTGGTCTAGATCAACACAGATCTTCTGCTGATATGAGATTTAACAACAACAAAAAACCGTGACATATGTTTTGCATTGATAAATTTACACAGTAAGCATTGGATCTTGACTGGAACTCAGGGCGGATCTTTTAGTGCACTAGAGGAGCATCACATCTTCATTACGTCTATCACAACACTGTGGATCTGTGTGGCGAGCCGCTCTTATGATGCCATGGCGTCTCTGAAGCCCCACACCTCCAGCAGGGCGATCTGGAAGCTCTCGGCACACAGCGGCGGGTTGTCAAAGGTCAGGCAGCGTTCGGTTCGGCCGTGGTTCAGCTCAGAGTCGATGTACAGAGCGTTACCATCACCTCCTCCTTCACACACACAACAAAAGGCAGTTATAGAGAATTCAAGTATTCAAGATCCTCCTTTCTATACTAAACCACTCAAATAATACTGGATTTAAGAGAAACTAGGACTGGGCAATAAATGTACTTTCATTCATTCATTATGTTTTTGCTCTGAAATGGTTTCATAAATCAGAGGAAGCATCATTTTGACCACATAGTCTTGGTTGCAAGTACATTCAAAATGTTTAATGCAAGAAACAAAAGTAAAAAAAAAAAATTAAATGTAAAAGTTACATTGTATCTATATATCTATATCTACACTGAAACAAATTTGGCGTAGAAACATTTTTTGCTAGTAAATTTCAAAAACAATTACAAATAAACAAGTAACACACTGAGACTGAATTAAATGTGATATTTTGAAATAGAAAACCTGTAATAGTATTTTCTTGTAAAACATACTCCAATAATCTTTGTTTTATCTGCAACATCAAAAAAATATTTTTTTACAATGAATATATTTTAATTACATTATATATATTTTATTTCTTCCAATAATTGAATTGAATAACTTCACTATTTGTACATGTATATTAATTTCTATTTAAAAAATAATAATACATGTAATTAAATTACCTAACAAAAATTACCTCTAAACATTGAACTAATCATTGAGTTGTGAACCAAATAATTTATACTTAATAAATAAATCGATAAGGTTTAAATCAGACATGATATTAAAACATCTCCATCTTAACACTCTCATATGAAAAGCTACTGACACTTCAGGTTTACTTTGGATAAAAGCATCTGCCAAATTAATAAATGCAAAATTTAAATGTTTAGGAAAATTAATAGTCAAATATAAGGCACATAAAATGATCTGTGTTATTCAGAATGTTGGTTAATTTTGTATCATATTAAGTCTTCCATATATCAGTATTGAATGTGAATATTCACTATCTGTGCAAGAATATTACTGTAAGAACCGGTACTTGATTTCAAGTGAAGAGAAAAATAATACCGTATATACCCGAATATAAGACAAGGTTTTTGTCCTAAAAATAGGCTGAAAATATATATTTTCTATATAATATATATTTATATATAATTATATTCGCGATATAAACAAAATCACGGGGTGAAAGGGAGAAAGAACAACGGAATTAATATGAAATAGTGACTGAAACGCGACCCATTAAGACAAAACCAGCTTTTCCTTCCAATATGTTAATCTGCATAAAAGATAATGCACAAAAGTTAATCCGCGCGAGACGCAGAGCAAGCGAGCGAGCGCGCGCGAGAGAGGTGTGCGCGCGAGATGCAGAGCGAGCGAGAGAGAGAGAGAGAGAGGTGCGCACATAAGACGCAGAGAGAGAGAGAGAGAGACGCAGAGCGAGAGGGAGAGAGAGAGAAAGGTGCGCGCGCGTGCTGGAAGAGAGAGAATGAATTATCACTGCAATTTTCAAATTAAATTATTTTCTGTTGAAAACCAGATTTTTTCCACAAAAATCTCTTTTTGTCCCAAAAATAAGTCTGGAAAATGGGGGGGTCGTCTTATATTCAGGGTCGTCTTATAGTCGGGTATATACGGTAATAACACAAATCTGATTAAATGAGTATCTCACTGACCAATAATGATGGAGTCGACGTTTCCTGCCATGAACATGGAGGTGTTCCTGGAGTTCAGGTTGAAGTGTCGAGCGGACAGGAACGGGGACAGCTGAGATGTGTCTGTGTCTGGTTTCTCTAGAGAAAGAGGTCCGCCGTTGTCTTCGGCACTGCTCTGTTCATCGCCTGCGGGCTGGGCCGCGCTCGCCAGCTCTGGGTGTTTGATAATCACCCACTCATAACGCTCCATCTCTGGCTTCATCTGAAACAAACATGTTACACACATATATTTATGTCATGTCACTTCTGAAAACACACACCAGCAATAATCAGACCGCTCCAGTCGTTACTCTTGGGGTCAGGAAGTGAAATCTGAATACGTGCTGGGGTGTTACGGTCTGGACTACTACAAACTGCAAACATTCACCCTTATAGTGTCCATGTAAGTTGCTGTAGATGAATGAAATAAATAAATGAAAATTAATCATATAGTATAAGAACACAGCAATTTACTTCCTTTTAGGGTTTCAAAGATCTCAGTAACATCTCAGTTGTGCTCCAACTTGCTTTGGTTTGATCTGATCCTTCTTTTAATACAATTTAAAATCATTTCTTTTTTGATATTTTTATTTGTTTATAAATAATTAATTATGCTGTTATTTATATTTATATGTACATTTAGTTTTTAATCACTTTTACTGTGTATGGTAACATTTAAAAAACAATTAATTCAAAGGACTTTAAATTGATATAAATAATCGTGCCTTTTCTTCTAAATCTATAGCTCTATAATTTTACTATATTATAACTATGATTCATTTATGTCCTTCTTATTCCTACAAAGGAGTCATATTTAATAGAAACATAACCAAGAACTGCATTAAATTACCAAAGAGCCATCAAATATTCCTCTGAGACTGAGAGTGTAACAGGATGAAACGATGATGGATGAAAGGAACTTGATACATAAATGCACTGCACTCTAGTCTAATACTTGAGAAAATAGCGCCACCTAGTGAAATATAAACAATAATTTCTAGATATTAAGTAACAACTAATACCTTTATTTTTTTATTTTTTTAAATTCTATATTATTATTGGTTACACTTTATTTTAAGGTGTCATTGTTACAGTGTAATTATATATTTAAGTACTGAGTAATATTAAGCAACTACATGTAGGGTTAGGATTTGGTTGAGGGTTAGTTGCATGTAATTATGCATAACTTACTGTTATTACTAGGGTAAGTACATGTAACATATGTAACAAGGACACTGTAAAATAAAGTGTTACCTTATTATTTACTGATAATCAAATTTATTTGATTGTTTCTATATGTGCATAAACCAATGAGTAGCACAATGTGACGTACTCTGAAGACGAAACACTCTCCAGTGCCGAAGAAGCTGAGCTTGTTCCCGCCTCTCTTCCGCTCCTCCCAATCAGTGGACAGGAAGGCCCCGCACACCTGAAATACGATTGGATGAGAGGCCTGTCAATCACAGACTAGCAGCTTCTCATCCTGAACAACCTCCCTGCATCCTAGTTCGCTTACTATCGATCCTACATAGTATGCAAGAATAACCACAGATCTTCACTCAAAAAACTAAAACCACCATTGTAAAAACACACAGTAAATGAACAAAGGATGACTTTTGGCCTGAACGGCTCTATTATAGCTGACGTACTTATAAATGGATGAAACAAAATCAGTTCTTCATGCACTTATTTAAATTTTCACTTTAAATGTACATAATAGTCTAACATAGATTACCTTCACAGAAACTACAGCATAAATCAACTGAATTTGTGCTAAATTAATAAACAAAATGACAGAATAAAGAGAAAGAGACAGTTTTGGTACCTCTCCGTCTGTGGTTCTGATGAGCATTAGTGTCGGCTCGTATCCCTCACAATGTGAATAAAACCTAAATAAAACATCACAGACAATATTTCAAAAACACTAAAATAGTGTGAGAAGGACATTCAGCTCTTAAAGACTGTGGTAAACTGTTGAACTGAGTAATAACTATTACTCAGAGGCAGCTGCGATTACTCATGATGACTTCTTGAATAATATTCTTGAGCATAAAGAATATCTTTCTTTAAATTTGGCATGAAATGAAAGCTGCGATAGTAAGGCAGGGCTTGATTTTGCTCATGAGGAATTGATTGAATCATTGAATCGTTGTGGTTTGCTATTGGTGGATCTCATGTGATTGACAGATTGTCCCACTCTTGCTAATAAACATCATCAGAGAAGAGAAGAGATGTTGCTGCAAGAGGGAGGGGATCATTTTTAATGAAAGATTATGAGGCACTAATTAAGATTATAATAAATACTGCAACATTTTGATTTAAAGTAAGGCCACTTGCTTTGATATTTTGTTATCTAATGAAATTCAATATGCATTCATGCATTTTTAAGTGTGACTTGAGTGTCCGAATCCTGAGTACTTGTACCGGTTCAGGCTGCAGCCGTGCGTGGACGTGGTAAAGAGAAGCTGCGGCTGACACAAAGCGAACCGCTCCGGGATCCACGACCAGACATCTCTGATCTCTTTAGCGCCGACGATCTCAGAGCTGAAATTATCAGCGTTCACCGCTAAATGGACATTTTGTCTAGAGAGGTAAAAAGAGACAATGCAAACTTGATGATTTAAAAAAAATCATCTATTTTTCACTGTGCATCAGTAAACCAACAACATAAAAAAAATTAAATAGAAATGTGAGGAGGAGGATGATGAGAGATGAAGATACCCACCTTCTGATAGAACTAAAGGACAGCACAGAGAGTGGAGAGCAGGAGAAACAGAAAAAACAATGAAATAATGTAAAAAAAAAAAAAAAAATCAAACATGTAATCTGAGGAAAGATGCCAAACACAAAAAGATATAAATAGACAGACTTAATAAACAAATCCATTTTAATATGAACACACAAAAATAACGAACTTCTCATTATATTTGATCTTTCCACTGTGGCTCTGTTCACAATTTTTTTTATTGGTTTCGAAATTATTCTAATATGCTGATTTGTTGCTCAAGAAACATTTCTAATTATTATTAATGTTGAAAAAAGTTGTGCTGTTTAATATATTTATGGAAACTGTGATAAAAAAAAAAAAAAAAAATCAGGATTCTTTGATGAATAGAAAGTTCATAAGAACAGCATTTATTTGAAATATTATTGAAATCTTTTGTAACATTATAAATGTCTTCAGTGTCACTTGATTAATTCAATGCGTCCTTCCTGAATAAACATTAATTTCTTTGAAAAACTAAATCTTACAGACCCAAAACCTTTGAACGTTAGTGTGTGTTTAGTTCAGCTAGTGGCATCAAATTTGCGTCTCAGAAATAAACAAAGTTAGCCTTGTAAGAATTGATAAATTAGGAAATTCCGGACAGTCTGTTTCGGGGGTGACCAGACCCTGAGAGGACAAAAGGACCTCTCTGGAGATTAGCATTTGAACTGGCTCTCGTGCACCATCGAGACGAAAGTCTCACCTCCGAGTCATCCTAATCTACATCTCTTTCCCTCTCCCCTAACCCCCTCTCTCTCAGGCTCAGATGATCACCTGATTTCCCAAGAAAATGTATAGTTTAATGTGAATGATTATCACAGAGTATTTTCATGTTTGGTATCGTTTAAAATGTCACAGTGCGACTGGTACAAATGTCTCATTTCAGAATAAATAAAACACAAGGTAATAAGGTTTTAAGAGTTTATGGATAGCTGACTTACAAAGGAAGGTGGTCTCTCAAGACAAATGGTCACTCACCCCCAAGAGGTGCTACCTCTGAACGCAAATTTCTTTTGTTAGTACATGTTTCCATGTGAAAGAGGTCTGACTATTTAATGAAATGCAGCAGGGAGATCGAGGCCTTTTCTGTACTTCAGATTGACCCGTGAGGCTGAGAGAGAGAGAGAGATCTCTTAGCCTCATGCACGTATTTCTTAAAGTTGGGTTTGCATCTTCTCTCTATTCCAGAGCATTTGATGTTTTGTATCGATTATCTTTGAATTGATTATGAAATTGGCAAGATACATTTACCTGACATAATAAATTGTTACATGTGATTATTCTAACTCAGGGATGGGCAACTTCGGTCCTGGAGGGCCACTGTCCTACAGAGTTTAGCTCCAACCCTGAAAAAATCACCTGCCTGTAATTTTCTAGTAATCCTGAGGACCTTGATTAGCTTGTTTAGGTGTGTTTGATTAGGGTTGAAGCTAAACTCTGTAGGACAGTGGCCCTCCAGGACCGAAGTTGCCCATCCCTGTTCTAACTGATCTTGACATTGTTCATTTAATGGTTAAAAGGAATAGTCAAACGTTCACTCACTTTTAGTGAGGCACAGATATTATTAAAACCTTTCATTTATGGAGTCAGATGAATTAACGAGTAAATACATATGATTAATGTATTACAAATTTAACCAACCAATACTTTGCATGAGTGAGGACAGAACACGTGATACCTTCCCTGTGTATTGGCGAACCGGCAGATTGGACCAATATAGCGGGCCTTACAGCCTATATTTTGCATTTTTAATCGGATTTCATGTAAAACCCTTTTAACTTTTCAAGTCTGCCTAAAAAACAATTCACTTCTGTTACTGCACAACTTATGACCAATAAATGTCCATTTGCCTGGAATCAACTAGACAATGATTTAATACTTTTATAAACAACTTTATAGAGAATTCGCTAGATATAGAGTAATAGCCCAGATATTAACTCTAAATATATATATATATACAGTACCAGTCAAAAGTTTGGAAACACTACTATTTTTAATACTTTTGAAAGAAGTCTCTTATGCTCTTCAAGCCTGCAGTTAAAAACAAAAAAAAACAAAAAAAACAGTAATATTATGAAATATTATTACAATTTAAAATAATGGTTCTCTTTTTTAATATATTTTAAAATGTAATTTATTTTTGTGATGCAAAGCTGAATTTTCATCTGCAAGTACTCCAGTCTTTGGTGTCTTATGATCCTTCAGAAATCATTCTAATATGATGATTTGATACTCAGTTATTATCAATGATGGAAACAGTTGTGCTGTTTAATATATTTTTTTGGAATACTTTTTTCAGGATTCATTGATGAGTAAAACGTTAACAGCATTTATTCATAAAAACAGCATTTATTCAAAATAAAAACATTTCTAACAATATAAATCGTTACCATCACCTTTTATCAATTTAACGCATCCTTGTTGAATTAAAGTACTAATTTCTTTAAAAAAAAATAGTTATTGTTCCCAAACTTTTGAACGGTAGTGTATATTGTTACAAAAGATTTCTATTCTAAATAAATACAGTTCTTTTTAACTTTTTATTCATCAAATAATCCTGAAAAAAGTATCTCAGGTTATAAAAAAATATTAAGCAGCACAACTGTTTCCAACATTGATCATAAATCAGCATATTAGAATGATTTCTGAAGGATCATAAGACACCAAAGACTGGAGTACTTGCTGATGAAAATTCAGCTTTGCATCACAAAAATAAATTACATTTTAAAGTATATTAAAAAAGAGAACCATTATTTTAAATTGTAATAATATTTCATAATATTACTGTTTTTTGTTTTTGTTTTTGTTTTTTAACTGCAGGCTTGATGAGCATAAGAGACTTCTTTCAAAAACATTAAAAATAGTAACGTTTCCAAACTTTTGACTGGTACTGTATATATATTTAGATTTTCTTTTTTACTAGTGTGTGCAGGACACTATAGCTAACTCATGTAAGTGAGGAAAGCAAGGAGGAGGTTTGACTGTAGAGTTTTGATGATAAAACAGTCATGTCTACCTTTTCTGTTTGACGGTGATGCCTTTCTGCTGGAGTGATTTCTCATTGGCCAGCTGAAGCAGCGTGATCTCTTTACGGCTGAACAGGCGGATGGAGAAAGCCTTTTCCAGCAGCTTATCCGGCGTCACGCTTTTCCCGATGTTCCGCACGAAGGTCTGAATATCACTCCTGACCGCCGCCGACTCCTGCTTGGTTAAGGCCGAGCCGGAAGCCACACACTGCTTGCGATAAAACTTCAGTATCGCCAGCGCGACGCGGTAAAGAACCTTGTACCCCTCCACCAAAAACACGTCCATCACGCGCGCGGCGAAGCTGAAGGGAAGGTCGCCCAGAACCCACCTCTGCCAATCAGAGTAAACCTCCAGCACGTCTGTCGCAGTGGCGACCATCAGCTTATGCGCGGCAGGGCAGTACTTATGCACGAGGTCGCCGAAGGTCATGCAGGCCGATTGATATGCGAGGAAAGTCTGATCTAACAAATGCCGCCCGGGTTCGTTGCAAGCTAACATGCGGCTGACGCTCTCGAAGCATTGAGCTTCATCCGCGCTCCAGTGCAGCAACAACGCCGTCACCGCCGGCAAACACGGGCAGTACGATATATCCGGGAACTGCCCTGCCACGCAGGAGATCACAGCATGCACCGATCCCACGGATTCGGCCTTCAGACAGTAACGCGGCACTGCCATCCCGTCCACGAACTCCGGCAACAGGTGCGCGGATGGGTTGCGCTTGCTGTTTGAGTTCCCCATGATGTCCCGGTACACCTCGGCATCCGGGGTGACGGTGCGGCACGGGAGGGCTTTGAGCAGCTGCTGGTAAACGGCCGAGCGCTGGCTGTGGTTTTTGCCCCACTGGCCCAAGCGCGCGTGCTGTTTTAACTCCTTTATGTCTTTATATTCGGTCTTACCAGGAGCCGAGTCGCGAGACACATCGTCCATCTGAGACCAGTCCACGAACACGCCACAATCCACAGCCATGACCTCTGACCTCACACGTCAACCGGCACAAAGAAAGAGAGAACGACTGAGAGAAACTAGCCGGCCATATTGCTTCAGCTGTTGAGAGAAGGAATATTGTCATTATCTCCTTCATTAATGACAAAGAATGAACATAACAGTAAATATTAAGGATGCCCAAAATGGTGATGATATCCAATAATGCATTCAACTTTAAAAAATGCATTCATTGAATGCAATGTAAGTGCTTCGATTAAAAGAGTCTGTCAAATGCATAAATGTAAATAATATTAGCATTTTTATTCTTTTATTCATCAAGGATGTATTAAGCTGACCAAAGGTGACAGCAGGTTTATATCAAATAAAAGCTGTTCTTTTGAACTTTCTATTTATCAAAACAAAAATATGAAAAAAATGTATCACTGTTTCCACAAAAATATGAAACTGTTTTCAAAATTGATAATATAATAATGTTTCTCGAGCATCAAATCATCATATTAGAATGATTTCTGAAGGATCATGTGACACTGAAGACTGGAGTAATGATGCTGAAAATACAGCTTTGATCACAGGAATAAATTACAGTTTACAATATAATATTACAATAGAAAACAGTTCCTTTTTAATTGTAATAATATTTCATATTCACAATATTACTGTTTTTAGTGTATTATTTGATCCAATAAATGAGCAGAAGAGACTTCTTTCAAAAACATAGAAAACTCATACTGACCCCAAACTATTCAATGGTAGTGTATATATATATATATATATATATATATATATATATATATATATATAGTTGAAATATATTAGGTTTTTTTTTTAAATGCCCCTAGGACATAAAAGAAATGCTCTAAAAATCACATCCACTGACTTTCAAGCCTCCTGCGAGTCCGTCTGTGTATTTGTGCCTTTCTGACTCAGTTTATCAGAATTTCCCAATTACTTCCCTCGCTCTGTTTTCTCCTTCTCTCTCTATGTCTTGGGATTTGTAAGTGTGTGCAGACACTAGACTCTTGTACTTTAGAGTTGCTGTGAGGTCAGAGCTCATAGAACGTCAACAACATGAAACTATCAGATTCAGGACAAAGCAAATATACTCTATTGGATTTGCTTCTGTAGCATAATAGCATCAGTGCTCCAAGGGTCAGGGGTCAAGGGGCTGTAATCCATTTATACCAGGACAGGTGGACGACGTGTATCTGGCATCTTACAGTGTCAGAATCACATAACCTATTATAATAGCATAATATACCATCAGTTGTGTTTTAAGAAAATGACATGATTTCATAGTAAAACACTGATCCATACAAAGTATATCTACTCTTATCATGGTAGTGTTTGGTCACACTTGTTCAACCTTATCTCAGAGAAACCATGTAAATAACATTGTACTATATGAACACAGAAATCAATCAGTAAGTACCAAAAGTTTAGAGAGAAGCAGAAAAAAAAGGAAATACAATTAAACTTACTTCATTTAAAATAATTAATTGATTAAAATAAAACAAATTTGATTTAATAATTCACTAAATAAACAAAAACATGAATAAAAACATACAAACAAATAAATTAATTGGATTTAAAAAAAAAAATCTACCAGTACAATACCATAGTAGGTACAAAACAAATGCAATGATGTAATGTAACAGAAACTAGATATTTTAGAAACTATATTTTACACATATTTATAGTATTACATTTATATATATATATATATATATATATATATATATATATAGTTGCCTTTTACATTTTACATTGTAAAATCATAATAAATAAATATTTGATCTATTTTAAACAATGTAAGACGCTTCCAGGAACATTCTGTCAAAACGTAATAGTTTTACTGTATTAAATATCTATAGTGAGTAATAGTAAGTATGATGACGATGCACGTCAGTAGCCAATCAGCGAGCGAGAGAAACGCCTCACGCGCGCGCCGTCAAGCCCACTTGGCACGCGCTTTGCTGCTCTTCTAATGCTTCTAATGTTCACAAACAAACACTGCCTATATTTCCCGTCAACTTTCAGTGACAGACATAAACAGTATGACACGCACAGCCTCGTTCAAATCTGCCTGATGTATACTTGACTGACAGATGACGTTATAGATACTCACACACTAGTATCCAAACACATGCAGCAGACTGACAGCTCTATGGCGTAGTCGTTTTTATTAAACATGTCTTTAATACATGAAGATGTGCAAATGAAACGGCGACGCTTCAGATTAAGCTAATGTGAATAGCTCGTGCAGCTAATGTGCAGGCAGTGTAAACTGAACTACATGCCGAAGCCATTTAGAAGTCTGTACTGCAGCACTTCAAGTACATGAATCGCAAATAGATGAGTGGAATTAAGAAAATGTCAAAACTGGAATAATAATTTGAATGAAACGTCTTACCTGATTTGCTTTCGACTGTCTGTCAGGCAGCGGGCATATTTGTGATTGTGTGCGCATGCGCAGTGAGAGTACTGCCGTCACAGTGCACGCTGGGTGAAGAAGAGACTTACAGAGATATATAGGCTAGATATAGTAGGCTATATTAAATAGAGAACGAGATCTATCTATCTATCTATCTATCTATCTATCTATCTATATATATATATATATATATATATATCTCACACTTTAATGATATATAAAGATATAATAATATAGAAATTTGTGTATATGGTTATACACAATCAGTCAAATCGATGGACATTGCTATTTTGTTTTCTATGATTATTCACTTAATATACTTATCTATCTTACCCAGAAATACATGGATTCTCTTTTGCTTTCTCCATTATGAGAAAAAGGAAAATCCCAGTGAAAGGCCGTCCTGCATCAGCTGACCTGTTTACAGCTTTATGAGCATCTCACTGGCCAAAAGGTCGAGTCGTTCTGGTAATGAGACAACAGCTGGCCTTGTGCTCAACATCCGCAGACACATGACAGTCATTAGGATAACTCAATCAAGACTGCAGTGCTGCACGGACACAGTTCTTGCCTTCCTAGAGTTTATAGACTCGCAAAACATAAGTGTTCACCTTTAAATTAACTCACTACCTTACAATAATTCACTAAAAGCATCATATAATCTAAGAATATCTCATGGTATTTACAAAAAATTATGTCAAAATAGTTCTGGCATTAGTATGTGGTTGACCAGCAGTTCAACCTAGTAATATAATCCAGCATAATACAAAATGATTATGCATGATCATGCATGGCTAATGAGGAACAAGGACAACAGGAAAGCGACTCACACTTGAATACCTGATTACAATTATGTTAAACTTCAAAAGCAGATAAATAATTTAATATTGCACCAATTCAATTACCTGTTTGGCTGCAAATAAAGTGTCTGTTGTTGGTACATTACATTCACTGTTATTCACATTCACAGATTTGAGGCTGCAACAAACATTAGCTGATGGACCAGTTTGAGCGGAAATGATTCTCAGGCATTATTATTAACACTGAACATGAATATAAACCGATGCATTCCTCTGCAGCAAAAGCAACTGTGTACAAGGTTACATTACATTAGCAAAAACAATCATGCTTTTAGATTATCACAGGCACATTTAAATAAAGTCAAAGACATCAGCCGGTTTCTTGATATTATTCAAAGATGTTCTTTCAGCTAAAACTCAATAGCATTGAGGATAATGTGCTAAGTTGTAAACTGAAGGTAATTTCTTGAAGGATAGATTGAGCTTGCAGTTTTACACCACGATCTGATAATGTCAAATAAAAAAACAAAGATTGCATAGTCAAATATAACCAACGGCTGTGAAACATTTGATTATCATTTTCCTCCATTTCATTCTCATTTACAACTTTCAACTTTAACCCGACAACCTTGCTTCTGAAAGAAACGGACCTGGTAAAGATGTTCAGAACTAATTTCTGGATGAATTCAGTGACTTTCCCATTAACCATTTATGAATATAAGTAATTGGGGGGGGGGGGGGGGCAACATTTGTGCTTAACATTTACAGAAGCTGTGACATAAACAGTCTTTTGGAAATTTATGAGCATTTTTGTTTGCCATTTATGACATTTTAAAAATTTTGATTCTCTGCAACCATCTATTTATACATTGGTTCATGTGTTTTTATTCTGTAATGTTTTAGTTAGGAAGTTTATGTAACTTTTTTTTAAATGTTACTGTTTGTTTCAAAATGTTACAGAGAACATTCAAAGGTGACATTTCCATAATGTATGAAGAATGATAAAATGGAATATTTCCTTAATGTTTGCACAACCAAGAATAAAATAAATATTAAAAAATAAAGACGTTTTGAACATTCAGAGAACATTCAGGAATAACAGGAACGTTAGCAAAACAAACAAAAAAATGTTCTCAGTGGGTTATTAAAGGTCTTCTGAAGCGAAGCCATGCAGTTTTGTAAGTAAAAAATCCATATTTATAACTTTATAAACTATAATTACTTGTTTTCGTTAACGGCCTTACGAGTCGAGAATGGGTTAATTTTATGATGGATGGATGCGCTTTTTTGGGCTTCAAAATCTCAAACCATTCACTCCCATTATAAAGCTTGGAAGAGGATATTTCTTTAAAAAACTCTGATTGTGTTTGGCTGAAAGAATAAAGTCATATCTCCTAGGATCATGGCTTGTGGGTGAGTAAATATGGGATGATTTTCATTTTTGGGTGAACTCATTTTTGTTAATTTCATAACTGATGTGCAACACTTATTTTCCTATTACGTTGAAACGTCTGCACATGTGACTTGACTTTTGAATAACTCCCCCTGATAATCACTATAGATTAGGTGGAGCGTTGCGGTGACGATGCAGTGTCTTTTGCATGTCATGCATTTTTATCTTCCCCTGAGAACATCTCGTATCTATAACGCCTTCAGACCTTTTGAAGAGCCACTGCACTTTCACAATGGATAAGGCGAAGTTCACTCCTTCCTCCCTGACGAGTTCCCGTGGCGCCCTGCACATGGCGCAGATCGTGGTGTGTGTGGTGACGTTTCTGGTGGGCTACATCTGGGGTCACCCGTCACACACCTACTGGATCTACAGCATGGTGATCTGGGCTTTGTGTCCTATCATCACACTGATCATCACCATACTGGAGATGTTCCTCATCCACAAGCTGATCCTGGTGTTTTGCATGGACTGGGACGACTTCACGACCGGCATGGCCATGATGTCCTCGCTCTGCACGTTCTCATGCACGATGATATGCGCCAACTTCTACATCTGCCGGAAGTGCATCTGGGGCTGGATGGTGTCGATCCTCTCCGCGGTGTGTTGCGCGCTTTACTGCGTGGAGACGTTCAAGGATAAATGTGATGCGACACGCTCTGCAACGTATGTAGCTGCGCTTCCCGGCTTCATTAAGGTTCTCGAGGCCTTCGTCGCCTGCATCATCCTCATTTCCCTCATCGGTTATGTGGGTAAACCAGCTCTGCTGTGGTGCATCGTGGCCTACGCCATTCCTTTGCCTCTAACCCTCCTGATCGTCATCACCAACATCTTGACCAAGATAAAGAACTGTCTGCCCTTCAGCATTGATCGCTTCACCATGCTCATCCTGATTATATCGGTTCTGTTGTACATCTCTGCTGCAATCCTCTGGCCCATCTACAGCTTCAGAGGAAACCCGCGGCCCAAAGACTGTCCAGGATACAGCTGCGTATGGAGCATCCAGTTTGTTGTGACCTTCATGACCTATGTTAACCTCGGCCTGTACATCATTGACCTTGTCTTCACTTGCTGCGGAATCTGTGGATTTAAACGTTCTCAATAGTATCACTATTGTAGACTCTTTAAGAAAAAAAAAGAGAGAGTTTTCCAGAGTGATGCCATTGGGTTCCCCAAAGAACCATTCAGGGAAGAGTTCTTAAAGGGATAGCTCACCCAAAAATGAAAATTAGCCCATGATTTACTCACTCTGAAGCCATCCTAGGTGTATATGGCATTCAGACGAATACAATCGGAGTTATATTAAAAAATGTCCTGGCTCTTCCGAGCTTTATAATGGGAGTGAATGGCTAGAGAAAATTTGAAGCCCAAAAAAGTGCATCCATGCATGATAAAAGTGCTCCACACGGCGCCGGGGGGTTAATAAAGGCCTTCTGAAGCGAAGCCATGCGTTTTTGAATGAAAAATAGCCGTATTTATAACTTTATAAACTATAATAACTAGCTTCCGCCAGACGACTGTACGCAAACTGCGCAAGTCGACTTGCACCACAAGAGTAACCCGTGACGCATGTATGACGTAGGATGTTGGAGTATCGTAAGCTTAGACGCCTCTCGCGGTTTAAACAAATAGGGCTGTGCAACAAACTGAAGCTCCTCTTCTATTATATAGAAATCCTCAGACATTTCTCTTCAAAATGGCTAATTCGCGACTGGTGTTTTTGTTTTGCTCTTTCCTCTGAGCTTCCGCGTTCGTCATTACGCTGTGCGTCGAGTCAGGCGTTACTCTTCCACCGTAAATCGATGCGTACGGTCGTCTGTTGGAAGCTAGTGATTATAGTTTATAAAGTTTTAAATATGGGTATTTTCCTTACACAAATGCATGGCTTCACTTCAGAAGGCCTTTATTAACCCCCCAGGCGCATATGAATTACTTTTATGATGGATAGATGCACTTTTTTGGTCATCAAATTTCCTCTAGCCATTCACTCCCATTATAAAGCTTGGAGGAGACAGGACATTTTTTTATATAACTCCAATTGTATTCGTCTGAAAGAAGAATGCCATATACACCTAGGATGGCTTCAGGGTGAGCAAATCATGGGCTAATTTTCATTTTTGGGTGAGCTATCCCTAAAGAAACTTTTGTGGAATGGAAAGGCTCTATGGATGTAAAAGATTCTTCATGGAACTATGTGGTAAATCGTTCTTTTTAAGAGTGTATTTTAACATGCTGTTGTTCATGTTTCTATTTAGTCGGTTGTATTTTGCTCTCATAAAATGCTTGATTGTTCAAAATAAATGATTGTATTTACCATCTGTGTTGTTTCTATTTTAATCCATTGCACAAATCTACAAACACACACTTAGAACCTCCAGAACAGACTGTTATATCAGAAGTTGTGTATGTGTTCATGCTGGAGTATTAAAATGCATCAGTTTTAGGAGGAATGGAAAGAAAGACACACACGTTAACATTGCATCAGTGATGCATGCAAGAACCAGCATCACATTTCATGAACCTGGTACTAAAAAATACCTTAAAACATTCACTCAGCTTTTTTTTTTTTTTTTTACACTATTAACAATTTTAGCAGTAGTTTTTTAACTGCAAGAAATAAATATGTGCAGTTAAATTAAACTTATCAAAAGTGACAGTAACGACTTTAATAATAATGTTTCAAAATATTTCTGATTCAAATAAATGCTGTTTTGAACTTTCTATTCATCAAAAGAATCCTGAAAAAAAAATTATCACGGTTTCCACAAAATATGACAACATTAATAATAATAATAATAATTGTGTATTAAGCAGCAAATCAGCATATTAGAATGATTTCTGAAGGATCATGTGACACTGAAGACTGGAGTAATGATGCTGAAAATTCAGCTTTGATCACAGGAATAAATTACATTTTAAAATATATTCAAACAGAGAATAGATATTTTAAATTTTAATAACATTTCACAATATTACTGTTTTTACTGTATTTTATTGCTTTGGTGAACATAAGAGACTTATATTGATAACTATAGCCTAACAGCATCATCATATTTGGGGGCCCTTGACATTAAATTGTTTGTGAACCCTTAGTTTTATTCTGGTTGATAGTACAGTAACACTTTTAGTAGTTTCACAGACAGGGTTTAGATTAAGCCAAGAGTAGGCCATAGTTAAATTAGCTTTTATAAATGTGCCTTAGAAAAAACAATATGGTGTGCATCAATAGCACTGACATATTTTAAGATATCTTTGTGCAAGTTGCTTTCAGTTAAAACAGCTCAAACATGCATTTTAATCTGTGAAACCGGGCAGCAGCATCCTTCACTTCTACTATATAAAATGTCTCTAGTTTTCATTCACTCGTTAAACCAACTTGCCAGAGAGGTCACAATTGAAATATGAACAGAGAAAAGAACGTTAAGTCACAAACAATGGAAGTTTATGGTGCGTGTAAAGACTTTTTATCAATGCAAATCATGCCGTTTAGAGTAACTGTACACTTGAGCACAGCATACACATAAGTGTTCTGGGCATCAGATGAAGAACAATGGCATTGTGCGGACTGAGTCTGAATCTATGTCTCCGGATCCTCGAGATGGTGTTCTGCGCCTTGGCCCTGATCATCCCGATGTTCCGCGGCTCCATGTCCAGTCCGTACGGGATCTGGTGCGAGTTCGTGTGGGTCTTCGGACTCATTGTGGCTGTGGTGATCTTCGTTGTCGAGAAATGCCTGTTGAATATACTGATAGAGGGCCTCGTGCTGAAGCACAAATGGGACGATCTCTCCTGCGGACTGACCCTTCTATCAGCCCTCATGCTGTTATCCGCATCTCTCATCTATTGCACTGTGTTTGTGTGCGCAACATGTATCGCGGATATGTTCTGCGCCGTCTTCTCCATTCTGGCTTGTGTCGTGTACGTGTTGGACGGGGTGAAGTTAAAACTAAAGTGTCCTGAAGGTTATCTGTCCAGAGTACGAGGAATCCTGCGCTTCAGCCAGGCGTTAGTGGCCTGTCTCCTCTTCACTGCGGTCTACAGCTGCTTTAAAGGAGTGGAAAACCGATTGCCTGGTGGTTTGATCTGGTGCATTCTGGTCTACGTGGTGTGTTTTGTTCCCACCCTGCTGGTGATTCTCACACACCTGCAGAAGTGTGTGAATATTCTGAAATGCTGTGATCTCAATAAGTTGGAGCTGGTGTTTGACGCAGTGGCTGTGGCTCTGTACGTGTCTGCGGCCATCATCTGGCCTGTGTTTGGATATAAAAACTATAAAAGAGACAACAAAACCTACGAGCATCGCATTCATGACCTCAACCTCGTCACAGTCATGACGTATGTGAACTTGGGGCTTTACATCGCAGACCTCGTTTTGACATTGATTGAGTTCTGTAAAAGCAGGTAGAAGTTGAGTCAGATGTTCTGTTTCATGACCTATGTTAACCTCGGCCTGTATGTCATTGACAATGTCTTCACTTGCTGCAGAATCTGTGGATTTAGACGTTCTTATTAGTATCACTATTGTACACTCTTTAAAAAAAAGAGAGAGTTTTCCAGAGTGATGCCATTGGGTTCCCCAAAGAACCATTCATGGAAGAGTTCTTAAAGGGATAGCTCACCCAAAAATTAAAATTAGCCCATGATTTACTCACCCTGAAGCCATCCTAGGTGTATATGGCATTCAGACGAATACAATCGGAGTTATATTAAAAAATGCCTTGGCTCTTCCAAGCTTTATAATGGGAGTGAATGGCTAGAGGAAATTTGAAGACCAAAAAAGTGCATCCATCCATCATAAAAGTAATCCATATGTGCCGGGGGGGTTAATAAAGGCCTTCTGAAGCGATGCCATGGGTTTTTGTAAGAAAAATAACCATATTTATAACTTTATAATGTAAAATAACTAGCTTCCGCCAGACGACCGTATGCATACTGCGCAAGTCAAGAGTAACCCGTGACGCATGTATGACGTAGGATGCTGGAGTATCGTAAGCTTAGACGCCTCTCGCGGTTTAAACAAATAGGGCTGTGCAACAAACTGAAGCTCCTCTTCTATTATATAGAAATCCTCAGACATTTCTCTTCAAAATGGCTAATTCGTGACCAGTGTTTTTGTTTTGCTCTTTCTTCTGAGCTTTCGCGTTCGTCATTACGCTGTGCGTCGGGTCAGGTGTTAGTCTTCCACCGTAAATCGATGTGTATGGTCGTATGTCAGAGGCTAGTGATTATAGTTTATAAAGTTTTAAATATGGGTATTTTCCTTACACAAATGCATGGCTTCACTTCAGAAGGCCTTTATTAACCCCCTGGAGCATATGGATTACTTTTATGATGGATAGATGCACTTTTTTGAGCTTCAAATTTCTAGCCATTCACTCCCATTATAAAGCTTGGCGGAGACAGGATATTTTTTAATATAACTCCGATTGTATTCGTCTGAAAGAAGAATGCCATATACACCTAGGATGGCTTTAGGGTGAGTAAATCATGAGTTAATTTTCATTTTTGGGTGAACTATCCCTAAAGAAACTTTTGTGGAATGGAAAGGCTCTATGGATGTAAAAGGTTCTTGAACTATGTGGTAAATCGTTCTTTTTAAAGTCCAACTGAAATCAAAATTGACCCTATTTACTATGTTAGCGCATATTACTAGTCTTGTGGTGAACAATTAATCCGTGCAAGTTAAAACACAGAAAAAAATTGTTTGCCGTCGTAATCTTTAATCAAAGTCTGAAAAGTTACTTCCGGTCTGGAATGGCGTCCCTTCTCTGATGACGTAGGTTTGAGGACTTGGGTTGGGAAACGCTTAACCACTCCCCTCAAACCGTTAGTCTGTAATGAGCGAGAGATGGAGAGGAGGAGCGCTAGAGTAAAACCCTGCCCTCTGTTCAATATTCCGTTTCACTGGGAAATACGTCACAGCACTGAAGAAAAGTCGTTTGCAACTTCCGGTTCACGCGGACTAGAGTGTATTTTAACATGCTGTTGTTCATGTTTCTATATAGTCGGTTGTATTTTGCTCTCATAAAATGCTTGATTGTTCAAAATAAATGATTGTATTTACCATCTGTGTTATTTCTATTTTAATCCATTGCACAAATCTACAAACACACAGTTAGAACCTTCAGAACAGACTGTTATATCAGAAGCTGTGCATGTGTTCATGCTGGAATATTAAAATGCATCAGTTTTAGGAGGAATGGAAATAAAAACACACATATTAACATTGCATCAATGATGCATGCAAGAACCAGCGTCACATTTCATGAACCTGGTACTACGAAATACCTTAAAACATGTCAAAAAATAAATGCATTTTTTTTTTTTAAAGGTAGATTCATGCTACTATTCTCTCAGGTTTTTTTTTTTTTTTTTTTTTTTTTACACTATAAACAATTTTAGCAGTAGTTTTTTAACTGCAAGAAATAAATATGTGCAGTTAAATTGAACTTATCAAAATTTAACTGCACATATGTATTTCTTGCAGTTAAAAAACTACTGCTAAAATTGTTAATACTGCTAAAATTGTTAATACTGCTAAAATTGTTAATAGTGTAAAATTGTTAATTTTACACTATTAACAATTTTAGCAGTAGTTTTTTAACTACAAGAAATAAATATGTGCAGTTAAATTGAACTTATCAAAAGTGACAGTAACGACTTTAACAATGTTTCAAAATATTTCTAATTCAAATAAATGGGGGGGGGGGGGGGGATTACTTAAAAAAAATTTAATAGTTTCCACAAAATATGACAACATGAATAATAATAATAATTGTGTCTTGAGCAGCAAATCAGTATATTAAAATGATTTCTAAAGGATCATGTGACACTGAAGACTGGAGTAATGATGCTGAAAATTCAGCTTTGATCACAGGAATAAATTACATTTTAAAATATATTCAAACAGAGAATTCAATTCAATTCAATTCAAATTTATTTGTATAGCGCTTTTCACAATACACATTGTTTCAAAGCAGCTTTACAGAAAGTGCATTTCAGAAATGTACATAGAAAAATACAGTTAGTTAATCATGTATTAATTTAGGGCTTAACATATCGCCAGTGTTGAGTCGTCTCTTCACAGGCGTCGAGTCGTCTCTTCACGGGTGTTGAGTCGTCTCTTCACGGGTGTTGAGTCGTCTCTTCACGGGTGTTGAGTCGTCTCTTCACGGGTGTTGGGGCATCTGAAGTTTAACTAGCGTCCCGAGATAACAGCAGAAAAGCAGAAGGGAAATAATTAGCATAGCTGCTAGGGTTGTGCCGATAGACGATAGTATCGTGTATCGACGATAGACAGAGATATCGCCGATGGCAGATGCCTTTGACGATATCAATACGATAATTGGCTCGTTTTTCCATTAATGTATTAAATCATTATTATTATTATGAAGCTAGTATAGTTATTAAATTAATTAGGAACTACAATTATATTTGCCTTGCCTAAATTCATAACGACATCACCACATAACCACACTTGCGCCATATCACGCGCGTATGAGGACTCCTCAAAGAAAATGTTTTTAAAACAGACAAAACAAAAACTACATCCCACAACGAAATTTCATTGCAAGGTGATCCATTCACAAATTGTCAAGAGTGCTTTAACAGACGCATAATAATATTTATACAGAGCCTAGATGAAGACGCGGCATCGTTGTTCGTCAGTATTTTGTTTCCATAGCACATTAACAAAATATTTAATGACACGAATAACACTAAAAACAATACAATTACAAAATATTAATTATAATAATAATATCAATAAAATGATAGGCCGCCTAGGCCTAATAAAAGTCTTTAGTTCACGAAGCATCTGTGAAACTCTGCCATCTGTGAAAATCACAAGCAACTTCAAACTTGTTTAACAAGAAATATTCTTCTAATTTTTTCGCTGTCAATAATGTAAGTCCACAAGAGAAATATTCAGCCAGTAATTAAGATAGTTGCTGTAGCCTACCGTTATCCACCGTCGACTCTGAGAGAACGTGCTGTTAATGCAGCGAAAGCTCAGTCCGTTTCTGCTTTCGTTTTCAGGGATTGAGCGCGTTTACATGCACGTTATTAACTCGATTATGCTGAATAAACTGACAATGCATGTGGTCATGTAAACGGATTAACCCGTTTTCCTTTATCAGAGTCAAGTCATAAGTTTAAGTCGGCGTATAACCGATCGACTTTTAGATTTTTGCCTCTGATTTCTCCTGGCATTTAAAACACCTGCGTTATTGAAGTGCGGTGCGCATGTGAAGTGCATCCAGACAGAGAGAGCACTGGTAGGAGGACATATATCGCAGACTCCGACTCTTTCTTGAATCAAGAAATTAAAACGTGTTCACATCTCGTCAAACAGTCAAAATGCTGCAGATCTGTAACGGCATGAGAGGATAATGTGTGTCCGTAAATTTCCCGCTGACATGTTGAAATACTCCGAGTCAGATACAAGAATGATTAGGATCTTTTTTTTACCTCACTATACCAGGAAATAACCTGATTTAGCCTATTAATAAACACTCCACCTTTGCTAGCAAAATAGAAAAAAGATTCTCATTTAAAACGAAGTAATAAAACAAGCAAATTGATGAGTAAATAAGCAAGTTAATAATCAGATAAGTAAGCCCCGCCCCCTCACGATAATATCGTGTATCGCCGATCTCACAGGCTGACGATAGGACGATATGAAAATGGAGCATATCGCGCAACCCTAATAGCTGCTGTTCATAATATTAATGCATTTGATCTGATTCAACTGTAGTATAAAAGGTGAGTATTATGTGAATGCTTGGCTAAAGAGATGCGTCTTTAATCTAGTTTTAAACTGGGACAGCGAGTCTGAGCCTCGAACAATATCAGGAAGGCCATTCCAGAGTTTAGGAGCTAAATGTGAAAACGCTCTCCCTCCTTTAGTGGACTTAGATATCCTAGGATGACCAGAAGCCTCGAATTTAGTGATCTTAAAGAGCGCGATGGATAGTAGGGCGATAGAAGTTCAGTTAAATACCCAGGAGCTAAACCATTTAGGGCTTTATAGGTCAGTAGTAATACTTTGTAATTGATACGGAACTTAATAGGTAACCAGTGTAGAGATGATAGAATTGGTGTTATATGATCATATTTCCTTGACCTAGTAAGAACTCTAGCAGTTGCATTTTGGACTAACTGTAGCTTGTTTATTGAGGATGCAGGACAACCAGCTAATAAAGCATTACAGTAATCTAGTCTCGAGGTCATGAATGCATGAACTAACTTTTCTGCATCAGAAACAGATAGCATGCTACGTAGCTTAGCAATGTTTCTAAGGTGGAAAAAGGCTGTTCTTGTAACATATGAAATATGATTTTCGAAAGACAAGTTGCGGTCTAGTATAACACCCAGGTCTTTTACTGTAGTGGATAAAGTAACAGGACATCCTTCTAAATTAAAGTTGTATTGCAATAGGTTTTGTGGGCAGTTTTTTGGACCAATAAGTAATACCTCCGTTTTATCTGAATTTAATAGCAGAAAATAACACGTCATCCAGTATTTTATATCTTTAACACACTCTGTCAATTTAGATAATTTAGTGTTTCTTAATGAGAGGTTTTATAACTGCCAACTTGAATATTCTTGGAACATGACCTAAAGATAAAGACGAGTTAATAATATTGAGAAGAGGCTCTTCCACTACAGGTAACACTTCTTTCAGTAGTTTAGTGGGTATTGGATCTAATAAACATGTTGTTGGTTTAGATGCAATGATAAGTTTATTTAGCTCTTCCTGTCCTATAGTTGTAAAGCGCTGTAGTTATTCTTGAGGGGCGGTAATTGAGGCTGAATCATAAGACACCAGAATAGTTATTTCAAATTTTAATAACATTTCACAATAATTACTGTTTTTACTGTAGCCTATTTTGTTGCTTTGGTGAACATAAGAGACTTATATTAATAAGTAAATATAACAGCATCATCATATTTGGGGGCCCTTGACATTAAATTGTTTGTGAACCCTTAGTTTTATTCTGGTTGATAGTACAGTAACACTTTTAGTAGTTTCACAGACAGGGTTTAGATTAAGCCAGGAGTAGGCCATAGTTAAATTAGCTTTTATAAATGTGCCTTAGAAAAAACAATATGGTGTGCATCAATAGCACTGACATATTTTAAGATATCTTAGTGCAAGTTGCTTTCAGTTAAAACAGCTCAAACACTCGCTTAACCAACTTGCCAGAGAGGTCACAACTGAAATATGAACAGAGAAAAAAACGATAAGTCACAAACACTGGAAGTTTATGGTGTGTCGTGTGTGTAAAGACTTTATCAATGCAAATCATGCCGTTTAGAGTAACGGTACACTTGCAGCACTTCAGCACTTCACACTTCAGTGGTTCTGGGCATCAGATGAAGAACAATGGCATTGTTTGGACTGAGTCTGAGTCTGATTCTCCGGATCCTCGAGATGGTGTTCTGCGCCTTGGCCCTGATCATCCCGATGTTCCGCGGCTCCATGTCCAGTCCGTACGGGATCTGGTGCGAGTTTGTGTGGGTCTTCGGACTCATTGTGGCTGTGGTGATCTTCGTTGTCGAGAAATACCTGTTGAATATACTGATAGAGGGCCTCGTGCTGAAGCACAAATGGGACGATCTCTCCTGCGGACTGACCCTTCTATCAGCCCTCATGCTGTTATCCGCATCTCTCATCTATTGCACTGTGTTTGTGTGCGCAACATGTATCGCGGATATGTTCTGCGCTGTCTTCTCCATTCTGGCTTGTGTCGTGTACGTGTTGGACGGGGTGATGTTAAAACTAAAGTGTCCTGAAGGTTATCTGTCCAGAGTACGAGGAATCCTGCGCTTCAGCCAGGCGTTAGTGGCCTGTCTCCTCTTCACTGCGGTCTACAGCTGCTTTAAAGGAGTGGAAAACCGATTGCCTGGTGGTTTGATCTGGTGCATTCTGGTCTACGTGGTGTGTTTTGTTCCCACCCTGCTGGTGATTCTCACACACCTGCAGAAGTGTGTGAATATTCTGAAATGCTGTGATCTCAATAAGTTGGAGCTGGTGTTTGACGCAGTGGCTGTGGCTCTGTACGTGTCTGCGGCCATCATCTGGCCTGTGTATGGATATAAAAACTATAGAAGAGAGTCAGACAAGCATCGCATTCATGACCTCAACCTCGTCACGATCATGACGTATGTGAACTTGGGCCTTTACATCGCAGACCTCGTTTTGACATTGATCGTGTACTGTAAAAACAGGTAGAAGCTGAGTCAAATGTTCTGTTTCATGAGAATATTGTATTATTTCATTAATTCAAAGATAAAGTCTGGTGATTCGTACAAAACAGTGTCTTTCAGGGGAAATGTGATTGATTTTTAACACAATATGGGAAAGAAAATGTTGGATAAAATCAAATAAAATGATTCACAATAATTTCTGTCTTTCTTTCTCTCTCTCTATATACACTGTATTATATATTCATTTTATATATTATAAAATGTAATCAAATAAAAACAGCTCCTGATAGTTGCAAACTGCTATACAATTTTTGTAAACGTAATGTAGTGATGTTTAAACTGTCATCTATTCTAAGCAGAGTTTATCTTAAAATGATTTTGTATAATATGTTCATCATTGAAGGACATAAAGCACACTCACGGTGGAGTAAAATGCAGATGAAGACACATTAGCAGGCAGCTTGACGTACTGTATAAAATCATATATTTTGATATATTAAATGCATTGATCATAAAAAAAGTTTTATTCTTATTTCATTCTTATAAGCCTTGCATGGAAAAAACATCACATAACAAACATTACACTACTTGTAGACTTTAATTCAACTCATAAACTACTAAAGTCTGTCTTCTACAGTTACTAGCATTATCTTTTAAATAAAAATCGAGGTTAAGGTTCGGTTAAAATATCCAGTTTTAGTTCTGTTCTTCCTCCTCTTTCATCTCCAGCAGTCCACAGAAGGAAATGTATTGAGAGTTGCCGTAAATGGGTGTTTTGTTGGGGCTTTTTGGCAGTTGTTCAGGTTTCAAAGAGCTGAAGGGGTTTGAGCCGGAGTCCTTAACATGCAACTCCAACTCCATGAATATCTGAAGAGAACTCTGCAGCTCTGCTTCACTGAAGATAGAGAGAGAGAGAGAGAGAGAGAGAGAGAGAGGGGGGGGGGGGGGGGCAGACGGATAGATAGATGGATAGATAGATAGATAGATAGATAGATAGATAGATAGATAGATAGAACGACAGAGATAGATAGATAGATAGATAGATAGATAGATAGAATGACAGAGATAGATAGATAGATAGATAGAACGACAGAGATAGATAGATAGATAGATAGATAGATAGATAGATAGAACGACAGAGATAGATAGATAGATAGATAGATAGATAGATAGATAGATAGAACGACAGAGATAGATAGATAGATAGATAGATAGATAGATAGATAGATAGATAGATAGATAGAACGACAGAGATAGATAGATAGATAGATAGATAGATAGACAGATAGATAGATAGATAGAACGACAGATAGATAGATAGATAGATAGATAGATAGATAGATAGACAGACAGATAGATAGATAGAACGACAGAGATAGATAGATAGATAGATAGATAGATAGATAGATAGATAGAACGACAGAGATAGATAGATAGATAGATAGATAGATAGATAGATAGATAGATAGATAGATAGAACGACAGAGATAGATAGATAGATAGATAGATAGATAGAACGACAGAGATAGATAGATAGACAGATAGATAGATAGATAGATAGATAGAACGACAGAGATAGATAGATAGATAGATAGATAGATAGATAGATAGAACGACAGAGATAGATAGACAGATAGATAGATAGATAGATAGAACGACAGAGATAGATAGATAGATAGATAGATAGATAGATAGATAGATAGAACGACAGAGATAGATAGATAGATAGATAGATAGATAGATAGATAGATAGATAGATAAGCGTTAGTAAAACAGTGATTATTCTCAGATATGGAGTTCTGTCCAGCATGTGTGAACGTTTATTTGTCTTAACATACTTGATCATGGTGAATAAAGTCGGGATATTATAATCTCGTAGCAGCAGGAGCGTCGCCAACCAATCCTGACTCACTTCCTGTCCGTCAAACCCTGCAAATAAAGTTCATAATCAATCAAGCTCAATCACAACAGTAATATTAATTCTGATATGATAACAAATAAGAGGGAATCGTAAGAACACAACTGTTCAAAAGCTTGGTCAATAAGATATATGAATACTTTTATTCAGCAAGGATGCATTAATCCTGAAAAACTATGCATCACGGTTTCCACAATAATATGAAGCAGCACAACTGTATTCAACATTGATAATAATCAGAAATGTTTCTTGAGCATCAAATCATCATATTAGAATGATTTCTGAAGATCATGTGACATTGAAGACTGGAGTAATGATGCTGAAAATAGAAAATAGAAAACTTCTTTTAAATGGTAATATTTCACAGTATTACCGTTTTTACTGTATTTTTGATTACATAAATGCAGCCTTGATGAGCATTAAAGTCTAAATCTTACCAACCCCAAACTTTATACTTGTGTATGGATGTGTTTGGGAGGTTAGTTTGTACCTGGGTGAAATCCAACCACTAGATCTGGTTTGGCTGCTTCTCCTTTCTCTACGACCTCCTCCCAGAACTGGTGATAAAGGCCCTTGTAAGCGCTGATGTAAACTCTTCCCCGGGGTCCGAACGCCCTCAGCGGAGGCCTCATGATGGGCCCCTGGACGACCTCGGGCCCCACCATCACCACCTCCAGCCCCTGGTGGCCCGGGAACATGCGGCTGAGCTCGTCCATGTCTGTGACTCTGGCTCCCAGCGTCTCGTTGTGACCGGCTCCGACCACGTGGATGGTGAGGGGCCGAGAGTACGGAACCAAGTTAAACATCCTCAGTCCCATTCCAATCGTCAGGGGCCGAGAGAAGAACTCACTGCACACCCGCCACACAGACTCACGAAGCTCCGCCTCCTCGGGCCTCGGCCTGCAGCCATTGGTCCAGAGATCTGTCATGTTTTTCCCGGACAGGATCGGCTCCAGACGGGGTGTCAGATCTCCTTGCATAGACAACCAGTCCTTCCAACAACTTACTTTGTTAGCAGGACGAGACCACACCTCCGTAGGGAAAGGAAGATCTCCTATTGGATATTAGGAATGATTTTGAAATAAACATGGGTTGTGCTAAAAAGACCCGTCTGAATCTTTATCATCCTCACCTTTATAAAGGAGCCACTCGACGTGTCTGTCCACCGCCGCCATGCACAGTTTGTTGCAGTAGAGTTTATGTTGAGGCCAGTCTTTCTTCTGACACTCTTTACTGCAGTAATACACATTCAGACAGCTGCACAAGACAGAGATATAGATGTGGTTATAGATATAACATGCAGCCTCGCCTGCAGCCTCGCCTCTTCATAATCATCACATCATCGTACCGTGTGCATCGCTTTAGCGAACCCGTGACCTGTGATGGGAGTCTCTCACACCGCGCACATATTTTGAATGATTCCTCCATTTTCTCAAACATCTCCTTCGTTGAGCGGAACGTAAGAGGCTTATTGGCCTTGCTGTCTGAAACACTGAAGAGAGAGAGAGAGAGAGAGAGAGAGAGAGAGAGAGAGAGAGAGAGAGAGAGAGAGATAAAGCTGTGGTATTGACAAAAGTGAGTGCCTGGTCTATTCTGATAATGGGGAAATAAATGCAAATGAAAGCTGAAAATTCAGCTTTAAATTACATGTGAACATATATTCAAATAGAAACCAGTTATTTTAAATCGTAATAATATTTCGCATTATTACTGTTTTTTTTATTATTAAGATCTTACTGACCCCAAACTTTTCAACAGTATTTATGTCCAAACTCTACAGTATGTTTTGCACAAATTAATATGTTGTGTGTCGAAGCGAGTCAAATTAGGCAGATGAAGCTCAAAAACACAACGCAAAACTATACATATTGTATATGTCAAATTAAACATAACATACACAACATTAAATACAGGTTCACTTGCTGTAAGATGATAAACATGGTATGTTTTGTGCTGTGAATTATTAATACATAAAACTGGTTACATTTAAGTGACATTTAGAAACTAAACATTCAATTGTGTGTATTTTTGGGCCTATGCAGTTCATGTTAATATTGATAAAGTTCACAATAAACTTCGGCATTGGAAACAACAGCATATCAGTACAACACCTACTGTTATCGAAAGAGTAAGATTGATTTCTAATAAAGACCATATAATTCGGAGTAAATGTGAACACCAGAGAGAATCAGTGATTGTTTAGTGTTATTAGCCTATTCTTGGTCTGCAACCCCTGCTCTTTTAATAAAAACAAATGAAGCAGCAGGAAAAAAACAGCAGATTGTCCTGTATTTGATTTAATTAGGCAACTAAACAATAATTGAGAGCATTCGTGAGGCCGAATGAAGAGAAGCACAGACAGCTGCTGGGATATTTATATCACATCTCAAAATATCCAGCATACACTAAGAGACAGCTGAAACAAATGTTATAAGACACACCGCTTGTTTAATGCACGAATATGAGCTTAATGACATTACACGCAATCAACAAACACATAAAGAAATAACTAGGAACAACTCAATTATAAACTCTTGAACTATTTCAATAAATAACTAATAATAATACTTTACATCCATGTGACATGTCTGCTTAGTGATTAAAAACTTTTAAACAGTGCACGTGTGTCAGTGCATAATGTAAACGTAGTGAATCCAGACTGCAATGGATCACGTGACCTCGTCTGTCTTACAGTGAAGTACTACACACTTTATTTACAGTAATATTAGAGTCAAAGCATGGTTTTAAAACGTGGGTCTTACCTGCTGGAGTCGTTCATTGTTTACAAGCACTCGTTGACAGATGAAGTGAAGCTGAGCTGTTTGTTAGGGGGTCTGTCGGGTGTTTTATACCCGCGCGTGCATGTGCGAGTGTTTTCTCGAGGCTTCTGTGAGATGATTCTCGGGGTGTCTACACTCATCAATCTCTCACCGACAGTGTTAAAAAAATAAAATAATAATATGTATAATAATAATAATAATAATATAGCTACATATAACCTCTTTTTGGCTTTCAATGATAGACAGACAGACACGTTTTTTTATTTGCTTATATAAATTTATTAGCTTCAGAATACTTCTTCCATATCAAATAAATAATCTAAATTATAAAACAGGGATAATACACACTCTGACACAAGTTCTGACTCGGGAATTAAAACAGACCTTTTGTTTTAAAATTAAAAACTCATAATTAAAATAATATAAGATAATATAGTTAATATCATATGAGCGAATAAAGAAAATGGCAGATTTCAGCACTAGAGGGCGCTAACGTTTAATAAATTGTGCTGCAAATAACAGCAGTTTTAGATTAAACATTTGTTTCTTGAAACATTTCTTAAAATAAATACTGTAATCGCATAATAAACTGTAATATGTAATATTTTCATTTTAGTGTATGTGCTAGCCAGTATCCAGTCAACACGCTTGAGGTAGCCTAAGTATAACCTATTTATTTCCATACAAGATTTTGTCCAAAGAGAAAATAAAAATAAAACTGAAAACCTATCGCCATGTGGTTTAAAAATGTTTGTTTTTTACTGACAGGCATCTTGGGCTGACTACTAAATCCCTTTAAGCAGGACGCTACAGGTGTGTTATGTAGGTGCAGTGACCGGTTTGCAACACTAGGGGAAGGTATTCAGCTCAAAGAGATGAGAAAAAAAGGTAAATAGAAATTTCACCCTCTCATTAAATAACTCTAAGTCAGACAACTCAAAGGAAATTAAGATGGCTCTAACAGGATATTATTTGTGACTTTTTAAAGATGTGACTGATGTCCAAAGAGTAAGGACATGTGGTGACTTTTGTGAGAAATGCATTCAGAAAGCGAAGGTCTCTGTAAATCTACTCTTCCTCCTGTTGTGTCTCTAACAGACCCTGAAAGTAAATATAAAAAGCGTTGCAGTAACTGGGGGGTTTGTTTGGCCTGCTCTGGGCCTGCTCGGGTTTCTGGGAGCTGAAGGGATTCGGTCCGGCGTCTTTAACGTCCATCTCAAGTTCTTTGAGAATCTGCAAGGAATACTGCAGCTCTGCATCACTGCAACCGAGAGACACAGCAGAGATGATGACTGACAGTCATGGACAGTAGTTTCTGAAACAATCATGTATGAAGAACATCATGTTCATATTCCAGGATGACAGTGTCCAGATTCATCAGGCTCAGATTGTGAAAGAATGGTTGTGAAAAGCTTGAAGAATCATTTTCTCACATGAATCCAGAGCTTAAATTCATTGAAAGTGTTTGGGATGTGCTGGAGGAGACTTTACAGAGTGCTGGACTCTTGCATTGACAACACAAGATCTTGATGGAAACAACATCACAACATTTATTTCCATCAATGAAATTGGTTTATTTCCTGATGAATCCTGACATTGTCATCCTGGAATATGAACATGATGTTCTTCATACATGATTGTTTCAGAAATGAAAAGCTACACACTCCATCAGTTAGAGATAGAAGAACTGTTGCCAAAAACATGCTAGAAACATAATAATCACTGCAATAATGATCCAATCCTAGACTCTTAAGCTTTTAAATCCAAACAGCTGTTCAGAGCTATATATGTATTAGCCCTACAGTGACTACATGAAATAACATTTAAACCTATAACATTTTTATATCACAATTCTGACTTATTTTCCTCGCAATTCTGAGTTTATATCTCACAATTCTAAGAATAAAAAATCAGAAATGCGAGTTTGTATCTTGCAAGTCTGATTGTGAGATCTATACTCAGAATTGCAAGGAAAAAGTCAGAATTGGGAGATATAAACTTTATTTTTTTGTAATCCGTTGCGAAAACAAGCATCCAGCTGTCACTTTCTGGCTCCGCCCACCGCCCAAATGTTAAAGTGGGCGGAGCTAAAGAGCTATTAGCTTTTTTCGACTCTGATTGGTGTAATTTTAGACAAGGGACATGCATTGCATTTCAATGCATATATTATTTTCATGCACTCCCTGGAATCAAACCCATGACTTTGGGTTGGGTTGCATGAAAAGATTAAAAAAATAAATCTTATTTCAAAGCTCTGGAATATGCATGCCATGTAAACACTTAATTCGAGTATGTCTGTGTGTCACCTACTTGAACATAGTGAACATGGATGGGATGTTATAGTCTCTGAGCAGCAGTAAGGTGGGCAGCCAGCCCTGTCCTAAACCCTGAGACGCGTGAAACCCTGCATGAAACAGAGGACAGGCGCTGAGAGATCCATCAAATCACACACAAAGAGAGTTTAGCTGGATAATCTCCGTCTTTGTTTGTCTCTACTTTATGATTGATAGCGAGTATATCCTCTCTTCCCAGATTAGATGTGTTGTCGTGTGTGTCTGGATATGAGCAGATTTAAAGTTGACAAGTGCTGTCAGGGACCTAGCAGTGCTATACAGGGGTGTGAATGATGGAGCGATGTGTGTTTGTCACTACTCTATGAATTATGGTTTTCAGCACGATGATGATGTCCGTCCAAAATGGATGTTTTGTCACAAAGGAAAGTGAGTTGAGAAAAATGACCAGCTTAGAAGCAGTGTCACTGAGATACTGTTTTTATCTTGAATTAGTTTGTATTTTCATATTGTTCATTTTAATTTTAGTTTTTGTTTTGTGCTTTTTATCAATTTTTTTTTTTTTTTTTTTAATATGTCTATGGTTTTTATTTTTATTTATTTTAGTAAGTGACAAGGTACATCAAAGCTGTAATATTTAGATTATATACTAGCTGTAAGTTTATATTTGATTTTATTTCAGTTCAGTGAATGTTTAATTTATTTTAAGTACGTATATTTTAGTGATTGAACACTAAGAATTCGACATTTAAGGAGGAAATAAAGCCTGGTAAAAGTTGGAAGGACACAAGCGTCTGTCACAGTTTTTACTTGCATGTGTCACTCTGCAAGTGTTAATATTACTGCTAAGTAAATAAGTAACAGGTCATTTAACAGATGCTTTGATTCAAAGTGACTCTCAGTTCACTTATTACAGAGATAATCCTCAGTTAGAGCTCATCGTACATCTGATCTCGCAGGATTAGAACCAGCAACCCTCTGGTGAGCAGCCTGGACTGTAACCACTACACTAACTGTTACTGCTAAAATATGAAGTTGTTCAGTCTCTTCTATCATGTCCGTGTGTATGTGACTGGTTGGTCATTCTGGTAAACCTCTCAGGGATCTCTCAAACTCTCAGCTGTTATATATATCACGGCTAGTAAAAGTCAGACGGAGAGATGAATTACAGCGCTGGTGAAGTGGCACCTGTCTACTGAGTGAATCTCCCTAAAAGAAACGTCCGTCTGATGCTATAGATGGAAACTGACCCCCCCCACCCCCCCCCCCCCCCACCGGAGCTCAAAGGGTCAAACGTCTGAACACAAAGACAACAGAACCAGTGAAAGTCAAATCTCTCTCAACACCAAATATGCTATTCATTTCAATGAACTGGTTTAAAAAAGACTCGCTGATTAAAGGGGTCATGAACCGGCTTTTTAAATATTTTTATATTGTTGTCTGAGGTCAACTTATGACGTTCGCTTGGTTTTTACATTCAAAAACATCATTTTCTACCCTGGTTTTGAGCCTAGCTCCTGAAACGCTCGGTTTTTATGGGCGTGTCGCATTGAAGACTTGGAAGTAAACGCCCACTGCTATGATTGGATAACAGTTTTGCATGTTATAATGAGTTTCATGTAATGCGTGAATCGGTGGGCGTGGCTAAACAGGCAGTGTTGAAGTAGGCGTTGATCTTCTTCTGCGGAGGCGGGGTTTGATACCCTTTGACCTCATAGATCCCCACTTTGAAAACCCTGTCGTTCGCTGTGCCTGGTGTCACTAACAAGGAAGTTTTCAGTTCTGAAACTTACAGGATATTCTTATAGTATGATGACCTTTTATATGTCAAAAGCTCAAGGAAAATTTGATTTCTCAGTTCATCACCCCTTTAAATTGAGTTTTTGCTTCTTTTTTTGTAGTGAAATATTTAGTTAATTAATGCTAATTATTTTCAATTATTTACATAAGTGTGCTTTTTCTCCAGTTGATGAGCGATAAAAACTTTAACAGCCAATCAGAATCCATTCTGCTTTAAAGAGCTCGAGCATTTAAAGCGACAGACGACATAAACTGCAGAATGAACAGAACTATATAACGCTGGTGTGGATGCTAATATAGTTATCGTTATAGTTATCTTTATAGTTATCGTTCTTGGTGTGAACGGGCCTTATTAGCATTAGTGTTAGCATTGAGGACCAGTGTTGGTATTGTTAACTAAAACTATTAAGAATTAGCTTTCATTCATTAAAAAACATTATATTTAGATTAAATACTGAAAAATCTAAACTAAAAAAAATAAAAAAATTAAATGAAAGTAAGAAATGCTGCTTTGGAAATAAAATAAGTTGAAGTAATAAAATTATTAAAATTAAAACTGAAACTGAAATAAATATGAATTAAGAGAATTAAAATGACAAAAGCACATAACGAAAACTGAAATGAAGAAAGCTGAAGCTGAAAATAAAAGATTAAAATGATCAATAAATACTATAATAGTATATAAATAATACTAAAATAACACTATTGAAGTCTTTAATATGCTAATACACATCTAAAAGTTGACAAAAAAACAACTGTAAAAGATTTTAGAAGATGTATTTAAAATGTAGTCTTTAGGTTAACGACTCATTTTACACATGTCTAATCAAATGTTACTCATTATTTTAGTATTTATGCAATATTACAGCATTCAATAATATTTTGCTTTAATTAATTTCTATTTCAGTTTTAGTCATTTTAGTACTTCAACTTAAGCTTATTTATTTCAGCAAAAAAATGTTTTATGTAATATTTATATTTTAATTTATTTGAGCTTTATTTAAATGACCAGAAACGATAGTGTTAGTTTCCGGAGTATGGATGTGTTTGGGAGGTTAGTTTGTACCTGGGTGAAATCCAACCACTAGATCTGGTTTGGCTGCTTCTCCTTTCTCCACGACCTCCTCCCAGAACTGGTGATAAAGGCCCTTGTAAGCGCTGATGTAAACTCTTCCCCGGGGTCCGAACGCCCTCAGCGGAGGCCTCATGATGGGCCCCTGGATGACCTCGGGCCCCACCATCACCACCTCCAGCCCCTGGTGGCCCGGGAACATGCGGCTGAGCTCGTCCATGTCTGTGACTCTGGCTCCCAGCGTCTCGTTGTGACCGGCTCCCACTAGATGTACGGTCAGAGGCCGGGAATACGGGTCCAGACAGGTCATTTGAATCCCGAGGCCCACCGTCAGGGGCCGAGAGAAGAACTCGCTGCACATCCGCCACACAGACTCACGAAGCTCCGCCTCCTCGGGCCTCGGCCTGCAGCAATTGGTCCAGAGATCTGTCATGTTTTTCCCGGACATGATCGGCTCCAGACGGGGTGTCAGATCTCCTTGCATTGAGACCCAATCATCCCAACACCTGACGTCTTTAGCGGGACGAGACCACACCTCCGTTGGGAAAGGAAGATCTCCTATTGGACCACAGGATGATTGACAGAACACTACTTAGCAACCACTCACGACTCCCTAGCAACCCCATCCGCTGTTCTCTCTCACCCGTGTGAACGAGCCACTCCACCAGCCTGTCGATGGAGACCTTGTGCAGCATTTTACAGAACTTCTTATGCAAAGACCAGTCTTTCTTCTGACAGTCTTTACTGCAGTAATACACATTTAGACACCTGAGACGACAAAGCACACACAAAAACAGAAGTTAAAGAGTTCTAGCACTAAACATATTACATAATGTCATTACGAGTCAAGGTTTGAACAGAAAGATTAAAAGGTCTGTGCTGTTTTTAGAAGCTGCCCTCATCATTTCAGGACTTTAAGTTTTTATTGTGTTGGCGCATCATGTGGTGTGTGTGACCTTGTCGTAAACATTTCCCCTCTGCACAAAGGCTAAAAAAATCAGATCGGGTTTTAAGAGAACAGCCGGCAGAGACAAAAGGAGACATAACCAACTATGTTAAGATGATAGATCTTATTATATACTGTATATTAAAAAATATAATATGTTGTATATTTTATATAACCAAAATGTTGGTTAGTTATTGCTTAGTATATTTGGTATAGTTATTATTATGTTTCTAACATGTTATATGTTTGGCAACAGTTCTTCTAACTCTAACTGATGGAGTGTGTAGCTTTTCATTTCTGAAACAATCATGTATGAAGAACATCATGTTCATATTCCAGGATGACAATGTCAGGATTCATCAGGAAATAAACCAATTTCATTGATGGAAATAAATGTTGTGATGTTATTTCCATCAAGATCTTGTGTTGTCAGTGCAAGAGTCCAGCACTCTGTAAAGTCTCCTCCAGCACATCCCAAACACTTTCAATGAATTTAAGCTCTGGATTCATGTGAGAAAATGATTCTTCAAGCTTTTCACAACCATTCTTTCACAATCTGAGCCTGATGAATCTGGACATTGTCATCCTGGAATATGAACATGATGTTCTTCATACGTGGTTGTTTCAGAAATGAAAAGCTACACACTCCATCAGTTAGAGTTAGAAGAACTGTTGCCAAACATATAACATGCTAGAAACATAATAATCACTGCAATAATGATCCAATCATAGACTCTTAAGCTTTTGCTTATTTAAATCCAAACAGAATTTTTTTTTTGGCCTAGACAGTGTGTGTGCACGTGTGTGTGTGTGTATATATATATATATGTGTATGTATATATATGTATGTATGCATTACATGCATTAATATTATATATATATATATATATATATATATATATATATATATATATATATACACACATGCACACATAAATCATTTTATTTTTGATATTTTATTTAAACCATCACTGAACTCTCAATAGAGTGACTTCTTAAGTAAGGTTTACGGCTGGACCATTATTGGAGGAATGTGAGATCTCTCATGTGTGTGTGTGTGTGTGTGTGTGTGAGCTGACGCTGGGAATCTCAGCAGTCGTTCAATGAAAGCCTGAATGGAAGAAACCCAACTGGCCTCCAGCTTTACTCAGCACTCAGTGAACGGTCTGCTATTTTTAGCTGAATGTCTGTGGTCGGATCTTTGCAGTGTCTTATTCTTCTGAGCCAGAACAGTGTGAACTGAACAACATCAGGGACATTTGGGGTCAGACGTGCCATTCACTAATATAAAAGTACCAAAAACAGGGTTGCAATGGCTAGGCTACGATAATTTTTATACTAGGATTTTACAACAATTAACCTGAGCTTACTTGCTTAGTAATTTTGTGGTTGCTATATTTTTCCAAAAAAATCAAAAACAATGGCTTATTTTGCTGCGTGCTGCAGTCACTATGGTTTTACTACAAGTATCATAGTTAAATTATGGTTCTTGTAGTAAAACCATAGTTATTTTTTGTGATTCACTACAAATACCATAGTTAAACTACGATTACTGTGGTTTCGAACAGGTTGTACCACTTGATGAATTGTTTAATAGTTCATCATTAGTGGCGCTGAGGTGTTAGCATGAGGGTTGGGTTAGCGTGTTAGCACATAGCATTATCTCTGGTGTTCAGATAGAGGTGTTAACATCTGGCATTAGATTTGTATGTATATTAATAAGCGGGTGATAATGTGAGGGCAGAAGTCTTCAGGAGGACAGGAGAGACAGCAACAGCTGTGTGGGATAGAGGGATTATTGACAGACTGAGACTAGAGTGACCAGACGTCCCTATTTCTGCTGTTTTATGTCCCTGCTTTACCACATGTTCAAAACACTCCACAAAAACACTGCAAAAGCCCGACCAACATGACCTGCCGGATACCTGTGGAAGCCCAGTTCCATCACATAAGAAAAAGACATGCTTTAGTAAATATTAATTATGAAATAAAAATCATAAATATGATTTAAATATGAGATTAAAGTCAACATAATTTCACTTTTTTTGGCATAATGATTTTTTTATGGCATAATTTTGACTTTTTCTGTCATAATTATGATTGTTTTGGTCAATTTCGACTTTTTGCCTTAATTATGACTGTAATTTTGACTTTTTCTGTCATAATTTAATACAAAATTTTGATATGTGATTATGTGATAATAGAGCTTTGTAACTTAGAATGTTGACTTTTGTCATAATTTTGACTTTTTAAAGTAATAATTATGATTTTTAAAGTATGATTTTTAAAGTCATAATTTTGTCTTTTCAACTTTTTATGTCAAAATCATGACTTTTTGTGTAATAATTTTGACTTTTTAAAGTAATTATTATGATTTTTAAAGTCATAATTTTCTCTTCTTGTCATGACTTTTCAAGCCAGAATATTTTGACTTTTTGTCATAATATTGACTTTCCAATGTTGTAATGGCTTTTTATGTCATTATTTTGACTTTTTGTCATAATTTTGACTTGTCATAATTTCAGCTTGTTATGTCATAATAACCGTTTACAAAAAGCTTGATGTATTTTCTCATGTGCTGAATTTTGGCTTCCATTATCAGAGCAATCGTGTTAAAAAAGTGAACTATGTCCCTGGTTTCCATTTTATAACTCTGTTCCCCTTCTTGTCACCGGTGCTTCACACTCACTTGATGCAGCGTTTGAGCGCTTTAGGATCTGGAAGGTTGGACGGTAGTTTGGAGCAGCAGGCACAGAATTTAAACGTGTCTTCTAGATTTTTAAACATTTCTTTGTAAGAGCGAAAGCCCACCTTTCCTTTTCCCTCCAATGCTGCCCTGAGAGAGAGAGAGAGAGAGAGAGAGAGAGAGAGAGAGAGAGAGAGAGAGAGAGAGAGAGAGAGAGAGAGAGTGAGAGAGAGAGAGAGAGAGAGAGAGAGTGAGAGAGAGTGAGAGTGAGAGAGAGAGAGAGAGAGAGAGTGAGAGAGAGTGAGAGAGAGAGAGAGAGAGAGAGAGAGAGAGAGTGAGAGAGAGTGAGAGTGAGTGACAACATCTGAAGGCTACAAACTCATTTCACTCTATGTGTGTTTCTCACCTGTAATCTTTGTAGTCTTTCATGTTGAGTTTGTCTAAGATGACCTTAGAAAGTCCAGGAACGTTATGGTCCATAGAGTAAAAACTGAACTGATCCGAGTAAACGCTGCTCGAACTCGGAGTGAAAGAGTCTGGGAGCGCTGGATCCGGACCGGCCATTGTGGACGAGGACTTCACCTGCACACGGGACAACAAGAGCTCGTTCAGTGTCTGAAATATCCACATCTCAGACAGTAGTTAACGAGTAGAAATACTGCAGACACTGTGGGTATACAGTAACACTCATTTTGGGTCATATTTCTATTCAAAATGAAAATAAAATAGAATTTGCAAAATGAAAATACCCTCAACATGAGGATCATACATTTTTATGACATTTTAAATCCTAATATAATTATCAGGAGCCAACTGTAAATATAAAATATAAAATAACAATTAAGTACATTTAATTAAGTATACATCACAATAATATTTGTTCTTGAGTATATAAATTTGGGGATGTAAGTTTGACTATGTTTTTAAAATAAGTCTATTCTGCTCACCAAGTCTGCATTTATCGGATGAAAAATACAGTAAAAATGTGAAATATTATTACTATTTAGAATAACTGTTTTCTATTGTAATATATTTTAAAATGTAATTTATTCCTGTGATCAAAGCTGTATTTTCAGCATCATTACTCCAGTCTTCAGTGTCACATGATCCTTCAGAAATCATTCTAATATGATGATTTGATGCTCAAGAAACATTTATGATGATTATCAATGCTTAAAACAGTTCTGCTGCTTAATATTTTACTGGAAACTGTGATATACATTTATTTCATGATTCTTTGATGAATAGAATGTTGAAAGAACAGCATTTATTCGAAACATTCTTTTTTTTTTTTTGGCAACAATGTGAATGTCTTTTCTATCACTTTTGATCAATTTAATGTGTCCTTTCCTAATAAAAGTATTAACTTTTTCCATTCACGTTTGTTCTCTTACGAGAGGTTCTCTCGTATTGCGTAAGTAGCTTACGCTTCGGGAAAGTTCTCTTTCTTCGAGATCTGAAGCCAAAAAATTATCCTTAATTTTGCATTTATTGTCAACGCAGTGCAGCAGCAGGCAGACCAAAGCAAGCTGTATAAGCGTGCTCATTGGCTGCCAGGCGGCAACTGCTTAAGCTTATCAGTGAGCCCGGTGTGACGTCACACCCAATGAGAGCGCTTCGCGCCCTCCACACCCTTCTAACCGTCAAGAAGGGTGTGGCCAGTGTGTATATATTGCGGGCTCACAGGCTGAGTTCTGATTTTCTTGTTTTCAGCGAAGCTCTTCGCATCGCTGGATCTTGAGAAGCCGCCGCCGTCGAAACCAGCGACCAGCAAGCTTAGGACAGCGCCTGAGGAAGCCGGCCGCCCTTCGCCGCCTTCAGCCATCCGTGCCTGCTACGCTATCCGGCGACATATCCTTTTATTACTGCTGTGTGTGTTCGCCCTGCGACACACACTTTCTCTCACTGTTCTAAAAGAGCACGAGGCGTTTTTGTCAAAATACCTCGTTTTTCCTGCGGCTCGTGCCGCGCCCCGCTCAGCAACGGAGACCGCCACCTCTTCTGCGCTCTCTGCCTGGGCCGCGAGCACGCCGCCACCACACTCTCTACGGGCGGCTGCCCCGAGTGCGAGGAACTTTCAATGTCGACCCTGCGGGCTCGACTTGAAGTTTTCGACCAAGCTGTCGCTCCGCCTGTCCCTGCCGGGCCGCGCAAGAAGAAGCGCCGCTCGCAGAGACCACCGGAGACTGTTGTGACTGAGGAGCTCGCCGGAACCTCTCCCTCGAGCTTCTCTCTCGCCCTCTCCGCCCCCCCTCCCGGCCGCTCAACCGCCGGCTCTCGCCCGCGCCGCCGCCGCGTCAGGGGATGAGGCGAATGAGATAAACACTCTCCCTCTGTTCGAGCCGCGCTACTGCGCCGCTCACAAGGGATGGCAGAAGCGGATGGTCTCGGAGCTCTCTTTACGTTACAAGAAAGCTACTCCGTCCTCGCGCGTCACTCACCGGCGAAAAGGAGAACAGAGTGTTTTCGTCCCGCTGTGGCCGGACCTACCTCCATTTCTCAGTCCCCTCTTAAGTTCAGGCGACTGGAATTGTTCATATCGCAGTGTACGAGCCTGTTATAAATACACGCACGCCTGCAAGCAAACGCCGTCACAAGACATGACGCTCTGTTATATGCTCGCTCTAACCGAAAGCTATTGTATTCTCCCCTGTGGCTCAGTGGCGGAATCGTTCACACCAAACGCGAATCTGCGTCAAAATTCGCGCCTGCCGCGTCTAGTTATACGCGTGACCACTTTGTGTACATTCGCGCGTCAAGAGTGAAATTGACGCGCGTAAAATCAAAAGTTTGAAGCGAAATTTACGCGCGTCAAAGGCGAAGTCAGGGGGCGAAAGTTTCTAAGCTGTTGGCGGCCATCTTTTTTAGATGTTTATCGAGCATTAGCAATAGCATTAATCGAGAGAGTCACCGCTCTTATATGATCTGAAGAGCAGAAACAGCTGCGTAGGGGACATCGTCGCTGTACTCGGGTCCACCAAACCCTCCGGAGGGTTTCAGGAGTTTCACAATTTGCTCCAGGAGGTAGGTTTGGTGGACCTAACGGTGAGGACGCTGACGAGGACAGCGTAGGCCGTATAAAGCCTCAGCCTCGAGTGGTCGCTGCCTGACGAGCCCGCGCTGTAAAGCCCGGCGCGAGGTTCACCCTCTCCCGCACCTAATCTGTCATTTATTTTTGTTTTGATAATAAATGGAGGCAGCCTCCAAAAGTGAAACCTGTCCTGTTATTTTTTTTGAAAAGTTTTTATACACTTAATTGTGTTTGGTGTCTTTACATTAGATTAATAAAGTTTCATATAGGCTAATCTAGAATAGATATGGAATAAATAGCATTCAATACAAATGAGTAGGCTATCTCTCATATTGAAATCGAGTTTTTATGTGAAAGATTTGCTTTGTTGTGCATTTTAGTCATATTACAAAATAATTTATTGAGGCCAAACATAAAATAACATTAAACTGTCAGTTCACCACGTGACAGCAGCAAGCAGGCAGGCTCCTGATTGGTTAACGCGGCGCGAATTGACGCAGAAGTTCAGATTTTTCAACTCGGGCGGCAGACGCGAATTCGCGTCAAACGCGTGATGCACAAAAAGCACAATTCGCGCTTAACGCGCGAAACGCGCCAGACGCTCAATTCGCGTCTAGTTCGCGCGAATGAGGCGAATTCGCGTCTACCGCGCCGCGCTAAACGCCTCATTCGCGCCGCAAGACCTCCAGACGCGCGTAAACGCGTCTTACCATTGACTTAACATTGAAATCACTCGCGCCAGACGCATATTCGCGTTTGGTGTGAACGCAGCATTAGACTTTCGCGCCAGAGACCCGTGTTCGATCCCTGCTCTCGCGGCAGTTAATAATTTATGCTGTTCGCTTCTCCGAGCTCGCGGCCAGCTTTTCTTACATACAGAAAGCGAACCCGCTCTCCCCCTTGTTGGGCCGCGCAGATTGCGCCGTTCACAAGGGATAACAGAGCGGACGGTCACGAGCAACGTTCAGCGCGCGCGCGCCTCACTCACCGGCGAAAAGAGGAGAGAGAGTGTTTTAGTCCCGCTGTGGCCGGACAAACCGCCAATTCTCACACATTTCTCAGTCCCCTCTTAAGTTCAGGCGGCTGGAAATATTACTATTGCAGTAAACGAGCCTGTTTTATACACGCACGCCTGCAAACGAACATGAAAGGTAATGTGTTCTCCCCTGTGGTTCAGTGGCAGAATCATAGGCTTTCACGCTAGAGACCCGAGTTCGATCCCGGCTCTCGCGGCAGATAAAAATTTATGCTGTTCGCTTCTCCGAGCTCGCGGCCAGTTTTTCTTACTTACAGAAAATGAACCCGCCTCTCGTACCACTCCTACTCATGGTGCTCGAGTATTTATGAGCGTCTAAACACGAGGGAAGAAAAGACGGTTAAGTCCCGCTGCGGCTGGACCACTGTCAAAGCTTCATGCTCTGTCAGTCCCCGTTGCCACGGCTACTGCAGATGTTTACTTCGCAGTCATCGAGCCGGTATAGCTACCCGCTCGCCTGCGCGCAACCACCGTTCTCACGGCGACCCAGAGAAATCTCAAATGAGCATAATGTCTGGTTGCACGGCTCACGCCGTATGTGTTTCAAATGCAGTGAATGTGCCCACGTTTCCGTGTTCACCCCTGCACACAAGCACTATAAATCCCGTGTTTCTCACAGAGCCCACTCTCACAAAGCAGGCAGAAGCCGCTCGAGTGTTAAAAGTAGGTCACGTGTCCACCTCACCGTGCCCACACCTACTCACTGCCCGCTCTGTCACACGGCCTCTCACGACCGGTCATGTTTTAAATGTAAGTCCTGTGCCCGCCTTCGAGCGCTCACACATACTAACGAACATTTCGCCCCGACGCCGCCCTCGCGCGTCGCGCCTCACACTATATGTTCCCCGTCCAAGCCGCCGGGACACCGTGTGTAAAACGGCCAGCTATCGCTGCGTGCGATCCGCCGTATCTAAGCACCAAGAGCGCGCGCGCTGCGCCCACCCCTCCGTTTCGAGCTCTCGAGCCCGCGACGCGCGGCGATCAGAGCCCGGAGGCCATTCTGTCCCTGGCTTCACACTCTAAAGCGTGGGAAGCTATTCCAGGCGCATCAGAATGGGTGCTAAGCACAGTAAAAAAGGGCTATACTCTGCAGTTCGCTTGCCGCCCCCTGCGCTTTCGGCGCGTACCGAGACGAGAGTGAATGGAGAAGTAGCACATCTACTTCGAGCAGAATTAGCTACACTTCTGTGCAAAGGGGCTATAGAGAACCGGTTTCCCCTTCTATGAGCGAGTCGGGCTTTTACAGCCGTTATTTCCTCGTTCCCAAGAAGGACGGAGTTCTCAGACCAATTTTGGATCTAAGATGTTTGAACAAGGCTCTTATGAGAAGACCGTTCAAAATGCTCACAACCGGGCAAATTCTCGCGCAAATTCGCCCGAGGGACTGGTTTATATCTCTCGATCTAAAAGACGTGTACTTTCAGATCCAGATAATACCCCGTCACAGGCCATTCTTGAGATTCGCCTTCGACGGTCAGGTATATCAGTACACCGTCCTGCCTTTCGGCCTGTCGTTGGCACCCCGTACATTTACGAAGTGCATGGACACGGCTCTCGCTCCCCTGAGGGGTCGGGGAATGCGAATTCTGAACTACTTGGACGATTGGCTAATTCTAGCACAGTCAGAGGCCGAACTCCTCGCCCACAGAACAGTGCTTCTAAGCCACCTGGACAGCCTGGGGCTCACGGTCAACTGGACCAAGAGCTCATTAGTGCCCAGTCAATCAACCTCTTTTCTGGGTTTGGATCTGGACACTGTGGCAATGACGGCCCGCCTGTCGACACAGCGCGCGCGCTGCATTCGACACCTGGCCGCGTCCTTCCAGCCGGGCAGCACCGCACCTCTCAAGACATTTCAGAGGATGCTGGGTTGTATGGCTTCAGCTGCAGCAGTGCTTCAGCTGGGTCTGTTACGTATGCGCCCGCTACAACGCTGGCTGAATGCCCGAGTGCCTCACAGAGCTGCGTTTTCAGCACTGAAGCCCTGGTTAGCAGCCGACTGGTACCAGCGGGGAGTGACAATGGGAGCCATCTCACACCGCAAAGTTATCTCGACGGACGCTTCCACCTCAGGTTGGGGCGCTCTTTCGAGGGCAAACCGGTCTTTGGCCTGTGGTCAGACCAGGAGAAATGCCTCCACATAAACTGTTTGGAGATGATAGCGGTCGAGAACGCGCTCAAGCGCTTCCTCCCATTCATACAGGATCACCATGTGCTAGTCCGCTCGGACAACATGTCCGTGGTATCCTATGTGATCCGACAGGGCGGTGTCAGATCCAGGAACCTGTGCAAGCTGACAGAACGCCTCTCGCTGAGAGCCGCGCACGTGCCGGGCCACCTGAATGTCGGTCCAGACAGACTGTCCAGAGACATCATTCCCCCGGGAGAATGGTCCCTGCAACCCCAGACAGTCCAGTTTCTCTGGCGCCTATTCGGCAGAGCGGAGGTCGACCTCTTTGCGTCGAGAGACAACGCTCATTGCCTGAAATTTTTCTCGAAAAGCGAGGACGCGCTGTCCCAGACCTGGCCCAGCCTCCCGCTGTACGCTTTTCCCCCGATCTCCCTGTTACCACAGGTTTTAACAAGGATCAGGGAAACACAGCACCCAGTGCTCCTTATAGCCCCGCGCTGGGAGAACCAGATTTGGTACCCAGAGCTGGTGAGGCTGTCGCACTCACCTCCATGGCCGATCCCGGTGAGAAAGGATCTCCTCTCTCAAGCCGGTGGGTCAATCTGGCATCCCCATCCGGAGCGATGGTCTCTGCATGCATGGGTAATCAACGGATACCCGTTGACCTGCCAGAAGGGGTCGTGAACACGATCACGCAGTCTAGAGCTCCCTAAACGAGACGGCTCTATGCGTCTAAGTGGTCTGTGTTCTCTAAATGGTGCGCTACTAAGAGCTTTGATCCACGCACATGTGGGGTTCCGCAAGTGCTCTCCTTCCTACAGGAGCTGTTGGAAAAGGGCAGGTCCCCTTCCACGCTCAAAGTGTATGTGGCGGCTATTGCAGCGTTCGCTGAGGCGACGCGCAGCCGGGCATTCGGAAGGAATGAGCTTATTATCCGTTTCCTCAGAGGAGCCAGGCGGATGAATCCCCGCGGCCCCCCTCGGTTCCTATCTGGGATCTGTCCTTGGTCCTGGAGGCCCTGAAGGCTTTTCCTTTTGAACCGCTTGAATCTGTGGATCCTAAGTACCTTTCGCTCAAAACCGTTTTTCTGATAGCTCTGTCTTCAGTAAAACGCGTGGGGGATCTGCACGCGCTATCTATTAGCCCTGCATGTCTTGAGTTCGGACCGAATGACTCTAAAGTCATTCTCAGACCGAGACACGGGTATATTCCCAAAGCGATTGGTACCCCCTTTAGGGCACAAATCATCTCCCTCTCGGCTCTGCCAATATCCGATAACGGGGACAGTGATAACCTCCTATGCCCTGTAAGGGCGCTGAGAGTTTACATCACGTGTTCCGCCGCATTCAGGCGGTCCGAGCAGCTCTTTGTTTCTTTTGGCGGACGCACCAAGGGTCTCGCCGCCTCGAAACAGCCTGCCCAGGTGGATAGTGGACGCGATTGCAGCAGCTTACGCCTCCAAACACCTGCAGTGTCCTTTGGGTGTCAGAGCCCACTCCATTAGAGGCATGGCCTCTTCGTGGGCCTGGTCCAGCGGAATTTCTATTCACGATATTTGTATGGCGGCGGGCTGGGCCTCCCCATCTACATTCGTGAGGTTTTATAACCTGGAAGTTCCCGCCCTGCAGTCTAAACTGTTATCAGTATAAGTGGCATGTATGCTGCCCAGTCGCTTATGCGCAGACTATGTCCACATACTGGTTAATTTTCTGGTTGGCACCAGGGGAAGGATTCTTTTCCACAAATAGACCAGTGTTTCTGCTCTATTCCCTGTCCCTATACGTGTTTATGCACTGTGTGGGCCCGCGCTGCCGGCCACACCATTTCCACTGATGTATACAGACCGGCTATGCCGCTCTATCATTTATGTGAAGTGAAGTGCTTAGTACAGGTGTGGGCCCGACCGGCCACCTGTTTCAACGTTATGTTTTTCCCCGGTCTCCCTGGGATTCATGTGTTGGATGCTCGGCGCGCACGGCGTTGACAATGGGTTCCCGAAGCGTAAGCTACTTACGCAATACGAGAGAACCTCTCGTAAGAGAACGTACTCGGTTACCTAATGTAACCTCGGTTCTCTCTAGAAGAGGGAACGAGTATTGCGTAACCTGCCGTGACGCGCCACGAGCTTTTGCGCTTCAGACTATGAAAACCAGAACTCAGCCTGTGAGCCCGCAATATATACACACTGGCCACACCCTTCTTGACGGTTAGAAGGGTGTGGAGGGCGCGAAGCGCCCTCATTGGGTGTGACGTCACACCGGGCTCACTGATAGGCTTAAGCAGTTGCCGCCTGGCAGCCAATGAGCACGCTTATACAGCTTGCTTTGGTCTGCCTGCTGCTGCACTGCGTTGACAATAAATGCAAAATTAAGGATAATTTTTTGGCTTCAGATCTCGAAGAAAGAACTTTCCCGAAGCGTAAGCTACTTACGCAATACTCGTTCCCTCTTCTAGAGAGAACCGAGGTTACATTAGGTAACCGAGTACGTTTTTAGGAGACATTTCTTTGTGAATTGCTTACAACATTATCATAACTTTCAAATCCGATTAATGCATTAAACAATTTTCACCAACAGAAGTGAATCCTTGACATTAAAGGATCAAAGCAAACGCTTGTATAGAGACACATGAACAAACATGATAAACGACAAGTCATTGCTTCAATATTTCACATCAGAAACTCACAAACAAAGCCATCAATCTTTCAAACCACGAGAGAGACAGACGGACGTGCAAATTATTTCTAATATATTTATACCTGCATACTCATATAACCAATAAGAGAAACTACCACTGCAGAAAAATAACTACAAATATGATAGCTTGAAAATCAATACTCACACTCACAGAGACACTGAATCTGTAAATGAAAACACTGATGAGAAGGCAGACTGGCGATGGTCCACTCAGTATAACTGCACCTCTCTTTCACACACTCATCCCTCTCTCCTTTTTTGGGATGAGGGGAAAGACGGACGCTCGTCCAGGTTGAGGGAACGTGTTCAAATTACCCAGAATCCCCTTCCCCCTGAGGCTCTAGAGTTTCCTGAAGAGCTCCAGACCCCCGAGACCTATTATTGCCCAAAATACTTTAATGAGCCCACCGTTCACTCGCGCTCTTCATGACTGACCACGTGATCCTCAGGAGGAGCTCGCGTGATTTTAGTGCCAATAGAAATCTGCTGGAATTTGCTATCAAACATTAAATGCATTTTTATGATCAAAGAGTATATGAAAGTTCTAGGTCATTCTCAGCAAACATGACAGATATAATTCTATATGATTTTTTTTTTGTGTGTGTAATTATTTAATTATATATCATTATATGATGAAAGAATAATTATATCATTATTCTTTCATCATATAATATATAATTTCATATATATATATATATATATATATATATATATAGGCCTATGGAAAAATACTACTTATAATAGGCTAATACTTATTTTGTCATAATTATGACTATTTAATTGTTTTATTTATTTTCACTATTTCATCATATAATTATATTTCATTTAATTATTTTTCATTATTTCTTTAATCATATGATGAAATAATGAAAAATAAATAAAATGATATATATATATAAAATCATATAATTATGACAATGCTTTTTTTTCATTATTTATGATTCATTATATATTGTTATATAGATCACATGTATTATTATATCAGATATAATCATATTCATATAGGCTATATATATTATGAAAATGTATTTTTGTCAATTATATATGATTATTACATATAATTTCTTTTTATTTCTATTTTTTATTTTTATTGTTGTAAAGCACACTGGTAAAAATTGTTATAAAGGCTGTTATATAAATAACCTTTACATATAAAAACAAATCAATTTGATGTATTTACATTTACATAATTAACCAGGATAGGCTACTGATTTTCACATCATTTTCAGGATTTTCTGTGTTCAGTCAGTGTAAAGCAAAACAACTTGTGGAATAAATAAAATGTAAATGTAATTGTATTTTTAATAGAATATAATTCAATTTACACATTCTATGTCACTACTATATTTTAAAGAATTATATAGGATAAAAAAAGTAACCTAAAATTTGCAGTAATTGAGATTAAAACACTTTCATCTAGTTCAGAGAAAATGGTAAGAACATGAATTTCAAACTTACTGTGACGTGGATAAAATAATGATGATTAAAAGTGAAATTAATGTGAAATGCACCGTTTCCTGAGAGTGACCCATATAAACGTCTCCATCATCAGCCTGTATAAACCTATTTGAGATGATTATCATAATAAACATATACTGTAGGTCAATAAATAACATAAAATCAGCAACAACATGATCTAATGAACATCTTCCAGCCGTCTCTGTATTAACAATGGAAAAAACACAACACATCCGAACAAACAACGTCAGGAAAAAATAAAAATAAAAATCAGTAACTCACATGTTTCTTGATTAAAAAATAAAGAAACAAAAAAGAAAACTTTATTTGTCATTTGGTCCAACAGAACCTGAGATTGCAAATGAACCGTACAGATTTTTTAGACTTTTATACATTTTTTGTCCAAGAATCAATAAAATATCCTACATAATATACTCCTGCCCGACAGAGATCTGTATAATTACAGTGAGTACTTTAGATTGGATTGTGCAGAGGGGAACAGCGCTGTACAATTTACAAAAAGAAAGACAGAGAATGAGTGTGACGTCACAAAAGAAAGACGGAGAATGAGTGTGACGTCACACCAGAGCCACCAACAGAGGGAGACAATGAGCAACACAACATCCAGAGGACGCTGGACTAAACATCAGTGCACAGAGATAGTCAAACCCGCCGGCCCTCCACCAATCAGATCCAGCACAGGTCGTACAGCTATGACATCATCATGCTCATGAATCAAACTGATGACAGATCAGCTCGCAGCTTAACTTGTGCTTCTCTCAGAAAGGCTCCGCTTTACTAAAACACATAAATTAAAAGATGGTTCACGCATGATACGCGCCCACATAAACCCCTCGCACACGTGGCCTTCCGCTAAAATCAAGTATCACCATTTGTCGTTACATTACACATTATGCAGATCATGTGACCCCAGATACAGTTAGCTGATTGGCTGTCAGAACGGCGAGCAACCTAAATCTCACAAAACATGTCACAAGATTGGCACATTTCACCCTAAGATTGAAGGAAGAATAAAGATGTATTTTGTTTAAGGAAAGGAAGATATCCTGCATTGTGACGACAGTTTTCATGGCAATTTGCCCAAAATTCAGATGAAAAAAATGCAAAAAACTTATTCTCATTACTGAAATGTGAAAACCTGATATGTTATTTAAAATTATAATAAAAATTATTTAGAGATGTTATAGATATTTGTTGTTCTGCCTTTAATGTGGTTTTAAAATCATTTTTAACTTTTTACTTTATGATTTACAGTCCAGCAAAAATACTGTATTCAAGTGATAAGAATCTAGTTAAAATAATTCTAAATAATAAAAATGATAAAATTATTTGTCCAAAAGTGTGAATTTGTGGGAAAATATGGTTAATTGCCATGAAAATAATCTAATATAATTGAAACTCTAATTATAATAATAATAATAAAAATAAAAATGAAGAAGTCATAAAGTAATGTGAATTTTAGGAGAAAATGTGCTGTTTTTTCTCCTAAGAGATAAATATAATGATCCCAACTTTTTTTTAAATATCATATTTTTCTTTTTGATGAATTGTTTTGTCTTTTGGGTGAACTGAGCCATATGAAATATTTTCGTGAGATTCACTCTCTGACTGAGCACACATAAAAGAAATTAAAATGTGAAGTCAGCTGACAGGAGACGCAGGCGAGACTCCAGGAGCGGATCTGAATGACAGTTCATCATGACGTGTGTGTGTGTGTGTGTGTGCAGTGGGCGGGTCTTGGCTCAGCGAGCAGACGTGTGATTGGCTCAGTAGTTCCGCCCAGACCGTCTCAGTGCCTGCGAGTGCGTTCATCAGCACGGGTCTGCATTGGTCTATGTAGTTTCATGTCTGTCTATGTGTGTGTGTGTGTTTAAGCGTGTGTCAAAGCGGCCGCGGTCTGTGCAGTCCGTCAGTGTCCGGGGTAAGTTGGGGCGAGTGTGTGGCTTTACTAGACGTCCAGTCGCCCAGAGACGCCTGCGCTGCTTTCCTATGGGCCAGTCTGTGTGTGATGGAGAATCCAGCGTTCCCCTCCAACTGGGACAGGACCACCAGTACCTGTCTGAAACACACGACAGAAAACACACAGGTTAGTCTCAGAATACCTGCACAGAGAGCACTTTTCGGCATCACAACCATGAAACTTTCTACACCTTTTCTAAAAGGTAAGCAGCAACATTATAATGCATATGTGACCCTGGACCACAAAACCAGTCACAGGGGTCAATTTTTTGAAATTGAGATTTATGCATCACATGAAAGCTGAATAAATAAGCTTTCCATTGATATATGGTTTGTTAGGATAGGACAATATTTGGTCGAGATACAACTATTGATAATCTGGAATCTGAGGGTGGAAAAAAATCGAAACATTGAGAAAATCTCCTTTAAAGTTGTTCATTTATGTTCATGATTGTGCAGCATTCACTCACAAAAATAAATGTTTTATATATTTACGGTAGAAAATGTACATAATATCTACATGGAAAATTATCTTTACTTAATATCCTAATGATTTTTGGCATAAAAGAAAAATCGATAATTTTGACCCATACAATGTATTGTTGGCTATTGCCACAGAGACACCCGTGCGACTCGTGACTGGTGACGTGATCCAGGGTCACATATAAAGATACTTTCTTTGCCTAGTTTGAAAGCAACATCACATGTTTACTTCACAGAGAAGATGCATTGCAATGCTGTCACTGAATGAATCCGAAATGGTGGATGACTTGAGAGAAAAATTCACATTATTAATATATTCCACTTTCACTCAATGCTGACAAGTAGGCTATGGAGAAAACATGGACTAAATACAGATGATAACAATATAAAATGTTTATTTACTGCTAACACCAAAGTCAACTGAATTATGAGTCTAAGGGAAAATGTACTTAATAGTCATGAAAATAATCTAATATAAGTGTAATAATAATGATAATGATAATAAAATAATGGTCCTAAAAACAGAATTCATTTTCCTTTTTAATTTATGGTAGATGTATATACATAATATCATTTATAATAATTAAAACAAGTTATTTACAGTATATTATTTTGTTATATTATATTAATGTAACTCCTATGTAGGAATTACACATCTTTAATTATTATTTTTTTCACTCTACTAAACTGAAGCTCAAAATTATTATTATTAGTTATAAATATATTTTAGTTATATTATTAGTTATAAAGATATATTATCATCTTATGATGATAATAAAATAATGGTCCTAAAAACAGAATTCATTTTCCTTTTTAATTTATGGTAGATGCATATACATAAGATAATTTATAATAATTAAAACAAGATATTTATATTATTATGTTATATTATTATCATTTTTATATTAATGTAACTCCTATGTAGGAATTACACATCTTTAATTATTATTTTTTTCACTCTACTAAACTGAAGCTCAAAATTATTATTAATAATTATCTTTACTCGTGACTTTATTGAATGGAAATGAGCAACGGTGTTGACTGACACAGCATTATCAGGACGGCGAGGGCTGGGGTTAAAGCATGTGATTGACCGGAGAGTGATTCAGCTGTGAACACTTCAGAGGTGAAAATCCACCGGAGATTCGCTCTGTCATGTGGCTCTCGCTCTCGCTGTGAACAAACCTTGAATAAAAACACTTCAGGAACTGACAGGACTAACATTCACAGTGTTTTCATCTGGAGCTGAAGGAACAACGGTCTCTTCTGAGCACGATCCTGTCCAGGGACTACAGATGAAAAATAGCCTTTGGCTAATTCTGGTGCATTTACAGAAATGTTTTATTAATGTGCAATGTTCCTGTTAACTAAACGAATAAAAAAGAATTGATGTTTCCGCAAACTTCAGAGAGGAGAAGCGAATCACTTTCAGTGCACACTGTGTGTTTACCTGTGCAAGGGCGGCACGCTGTCGATGGTCTTCAGGCTGCCTCGGGTCGACACCACATTGAAGCTGTCGGTACAGTCACATGACACATGGAGGTAGTACTTTGGGTGACGGTTCTCCACGACGACGATAAGCCCCGCCCACCCGTGAGTCAGGTAGTAACATGTCATCCCTTCACGACCCTGATACATGAGATCAAGAAATCACATCATAAAACTGTCGTCCTTGTCGTTTGTGAGTAATAAAAAGTTATAAAAAGTAATAAAATAATTATATATACACACACATACATATATATACACACACACCGTATATAATAGACACACATACTATACATTTATTATAAACGTCTAATAATATAAAAAAATATATTTTTTAAAAATATTAAAATTAAATAAATTATTTTAAATTATTTATTTTTATATTCATATAATATATATTTTTTATTATTGTATATTATTGTTTATTTTAAATTTATTTTATAATATATATATATATATATATATATATATATATATATATATATATATATATATATATATATATATAGTAATGATTAATATTATAATTTATGATTATATTAATTAAAACATATAACATTTATTTATAATATAACATTTATTTACTTTATATATAATAATGTATATATAATCATTTTTATATTAATAATTTTATATAATGTATAATTCATTATATATTATTTTGTAAATATACATTATATATACATATATATATATATATATATATATATACAGTGAGGAAAATAAGTATTTGAACACCCTGCTATTTTGGAAGTTCTCCCACTTGGAAATCAAGGAGGGGTCTGAAATTGTCATCGTAGGTGCATGTCCACTGTGAGAGACATAATCAAAAAAAAAAAATCCAGAAATCACAATATATGATTTTTTAACTATTTATTTGTATGATACAGCTGCAAATAAGTATTTGAACACCTGTCTATCAGCTAGAATTCTGACCCTCAAAGACCTGTTAGTCTGCCTTTAAAATGTCCACCTCCACTCCATTTATTATCCTAAATTAGATGCACCTGTTTGAGGTCGTTAGCTGCATAAAGACACCTGTCCACCCCATACAATCAGTAAGAATCCAACTTCTAACATGGCCAAGACCAAAGAGCTGTCCAAAGACACTAGAGACAAAATTGTACACCTCCACAAGGCTGGAAAGGGCTACGGGGAAATTGCCAAGCAGCTTGGTGAAAAAAGGTCCACTGTTGGAGCAATCATTAGAAAATGGAAGAAGCTAAACATGACTGTCAATCTCCCTCGGACTGGGGCTCCATGCAAGAGCTCACCTCGTGGGGTCTCAATGATCCTAAGAAAGGTGAGAAATCAGCCCAGAACTACACGGGAGGAGCTGGTCAATGACCTGAAAAGAGCTGGGACCACCGTTTCCAAGGTTACTGTTGGTAATACACTAAGACGTCATGGTTTGAAATCATGCATGGCACGGAAGGTTCCCCTGCTTAAACCAGCACATGTCAAGGCCCGTCTAAAGTTTGCCAATGACCATTTGGATGATCCCGAGGAGTCATGGGAGAAAGTCATGTGGTCAGATGAGACCAAAATAGAACTTTTTGGTCATAATTCCACTAAACGTGTTTGGAGGAAGAAGAATGATGAGTACCATCCCAAGAACACCATCCCTACTGTGAAGCATGGGGTGGTAGCATCATGCTTTGGGGGTGTTTTTCTGCACATGGGACAGGGCGACTGCACTGTATTAAGGAGAGGATGACCGGGGCCATGTATTGCGAGATTTTGGGGAACAACCTCTTTCCCTCAGTTAGAGCATTGAAGATGGGTCGAGGCTGGGTCTTCCAACATGACAATGACCCGAAGCACACAGCCAGGATAACCAAGGAGTGGCTCTGTAAGAAGCATATCAAGGTTCTGGCGTGGCCTAGCCAGTCTCCAGACCTAAACCCAATAGAGAATCTTTGGAGGGAGCTCAAACTCCGTGTTTCTCAGCGACAGCCCAGAAACCTGACTGATCTAGAGAAGATCTGTGTGGAGGAGTGGGCCAAAATCCCTCCTGCAGTGTGTGCAAACCTGGTGAAAAACTACAGGAAACGTTTGACCTCTGTAATTGCAAACAAATAGCCTAGAAATCTAGACGCACCCTAGCGGCAGCAAAATGTATTTCGCAGCCAGGTGGGTCTAGCAACTCTCAATAGACCTTCTAGCTGCAAAAACCTAAATTGGGTCAGGCCAATCACGTCGTGTATAGAGTAGGCGGGGGCGGGCTTAACATATGACGACAGAGTTGCGACGGCTGCCACTTGAAAACAAAGAATGACGGCTGCTGGAGAACAACGGTCTTTCGAATCGGCTTTGTCCGCGACTCTGGAGGACTTGGAGTTAAGTTTTTCTTTGAGAAAAGAGCAAAGAACGGCACTTAAGTCATTCTTAAAAAAAGGAAGATGTGTTCGTCGTTTTGCCGGCCAGATATGGCAAAAGTTGAATCTATCAACTAGCTCCGCTGTTGGGAAAACGCTCTGGTTGGTTGAAGCGCTGTCCTATTGCGTACAGAGGGAATTTGAAAGACAGCCGTTTATCCCGCCCCTCGGATTAAACCGCGTCTATGGTGAGTTTCCAGACCTAACATCTTGATGTAGGTCTGGCTTGCCAGGCTAGCAAACAAAGGCTACTGTACCAAATATTAACATTGATTTTCTCAGGTGTTCAAATACTTATTTGCAGCTGTATCATACAAATAAATAGTTAAAAAATCATATATTGTGATTTCTGGATTATTTTTTTAGATTATGTCTCTCTCAGTGGACATGCACCTACGATGACAATTTCAGACCCCTCCATGATTTCTAAGTGGGAGAACTTGCAAAATAGCAGGGTGTTCAAATACTTATTTTCCTCACTGTAAAAATAATAAATACTATATAATGTAAAAATTATGTAACAAACAAATATCAAATAAAGAAAGAATACTATATATAATATCAATTATTAAAACATTTAAATCCTATTAATAATGAAAGTTTGCAGTGACATTAAATTACATGAAATAATATACATATGTTAAGTTAACCAATTTTTTTACCTATTATAACTCATATATGCTCAGTATGATTTCTAAAAACTGATCATAACATTCAGAGCTGATGGAACCGACTGGAGTCACAGTGTGCCTCACAGTTTAAAATATATATATATATATACACATACATATTTATATATTTGTCTGTGCTCCTCTTAGGTTTAAAATATGATAAAAGTCATCACATTTGCTAAATGCTGACACAGAAAGTTCTCCATACAGTGTGTGTGTGTGTGTGTGTGTGTGTGTGTTCCTGTACCTCATGTCTCTCTCCCTTGTTCTCCGTCATCAGGATGATGGCATCAGCGAGTGTTGTGGACGAGGCCTCCACCTGCTCCACCATCACCTGTCTGGAGCTGTAGATGGCCAAGATGTACCCTGGGAAATCCTGACTGGGTCTCCGAGCGTTAGTGGGGCTGGACACTGTCGAAACACGCACAACATGATGAAGAGGACCTATATGCTTTTTTCCCCATATTCCTCTTTCTTTAGTGTTGCTGTTTGAGTCCCTCCAGCGGGAGTTCTTCTCTACATCAGTGTCAGTGTTTCTGAACTCCCTGAAACGCCTCCATTGTACTCTTCAGTTTTTGTTCTTCCAGGAACGAACACTTCACAATATTCCTCATTGAAATAATTCATACGCAGAATAAAGGGGCGGGGCCTGGATGAGTTAGTACTGTGTTGGAACTGGCGGATATGGTAAGGGGGCGGGGCATGAAAACGATGTATAAACCTTAATTAAACAATGTAATAATATTGATATTCCGCTATAGTTTGGAAAATGGATGGATGAATGATTCAGCAGCGGCGCCATCTTCTGGTCAGACGAGGGAATTCATTCAGTGCACGACTCTCACCGTGCATTATGGGTATTTTCTAGCCGTTGAGCGCACATCGGTGGCTGTCCCGTCAAATAGTGCTCTATTTAAGGATATAGGGGGCGATTTAAGACACAGTCCAATTCTTTTCTGCGAACTGGTTCTTTCGGACAGTTCAATGAACCGGTTCAAAAAAACGATTCACCATAATCACACAACGATGTCGCATATACACAATTCTACTATAAAAGCACCCAATAATGATGTGAAATGAGGATGTTTTACGTGTCTAAAGCATATATAGTGAATGAACTAGTCTTAAATCAACTCACCTTTTTACAATAAACCATGAAAAAAAAAAAAAAAAAACGTTCATTTCACCCCTCATTCAAGTCAACTGCTCGTTCACGCATATGCTCGTATCAGCGGCTCGTTGTTTGTTTGCGGACATGTCCGACTCTGGAACTGTTGTAACCATTAAACGACTCATTTTGCCCCCTTATGAAACCCTCGGCACACATATCGGACACGCCGGAAAGACTGTTCTCAGTTCAGTGTACTGTTGGACTAACTGGAGCGCTGAATGAGTTAGCAAAACTAGCCGACATCACAGGATCAAATACTCCTGGATGGAGTGACTGTCAGACACGTCTGAAAGTGAGTTAGACTGAGGAACTTGTAGATCTGTGCTGACTTGACTTGAGCATCGAACGGTTTCAGACGGTTCAGTCCGATCATGACTAGAACTAAACAGAGCGTTACTGACAGACTGGGAAGAGAGGAGCTGCAAATATGGGAAAAATAATGTTTTAACATGAAAACCTGTTCTATTAGAGCCCAAAAACTAAATCAAGACTCTGTAAATGGGCTGTTTAATCTCATCCAGTGTTTATATTCCAGCGTCGTCTCTCCGTCTGTGTACCTGGTGTTGACGTCCCGGTCAGGTCCATCTGCCAGTGGTTGAAGGCACAGCAAACCACCGCATACTCTCCCGGCTCCAGCATCACATCACATCCTACAAACTTCTTCACCGCGCGCTTGCTGTGTGCTAACAGACGCCCCAGTACCAGCTTATTCCCGTTACCGAACGAGGCCCGGAAGACCATAATGCACAGATCCAACAGGTGACTGTCAGCCGTGTCTGAGCGCCTGGTGGATTGAGAGCGGTTTTATTTTTGTTGTTGTTGTTGTTTTTATGATTAATATTTTATGTCTTTATTCATTTTGATGTGATTTACCTGCTGCCCTCCTGGAAGAGGGCGAACTCCAGCGCGGTTCTCTCCAGGACTGTGAGCGCGGTTACGGTCACCGGTTTACTCGCCCGGCACGGGAAGCAGCCCTGCAGACGCACCTCCTGCCAATCAGCGTGAATCTTGCAGATATCCACCGAGTCAAAGTACCTACACACAACATTCACCAACCACGTTCTGGTTATTGAACTACATCTACTGATACATGGGCGGAAAATCTCATATTCTGGCCATTTTGAGCATCAGGTGATAATTAAACCTGATTGGCTGATGAACGGAAATGTCTTAGAATCAGTTCCAAAATCTTGATTTTATTGATTGATCGTACAAATTTGAGTGAATTTTAAAATAATAAATAATAATAACCATAAGTAATATTATAATTTTTTTTTTTAAGTAATAATATTATTTTAAGAAATAACTTATTTTCCCTTATTTTTATTATTAAACATGTATAAAATACTAAATTAATCATTTTAATTGAATAATTTTATTAAAATGAAATTAATAATTATTTATAACTTAATAAATATGGTGTTAAAAAATATAATATTATATATATATGTTACATTTTAATATAATATTTGTAATTAATATAGTTTGAAACAAGTCTTTCATTTCTTGTTTCTCATTTGTGAACATTAACAATGTATTAAATATAAAATTTAATTTTAAATATTTTCAATAAATATGGTGTAACTTATTTTTGTTTTCAAATGTATGTAGATCATCATTAAATAATATGTGCAATAAATTAAAATGTTAACAATACTTTTTTAAATATATATGTAAAATAATGTAAAGTAGATTCCATTTATCATCATTAAACAATATGTATATAATATAAAATTAATTAAAAGTTCAATATAATGCTTTAATTAGGATTTTCAGAAAACATTGCTTTGATATGATCATTTTAATACTTTTTAAAAAATGTAAGTAGATATCATTTGCCATCATTAATATGTATATAATAAAAAAAAGATTAAAAACCACATGATATAATCAAATCTAACATACCACACAAGTATTATACAGGCCATGAGCCTCTTCTGGCCACTAATGAGATCCTCTTTATTTATGGAAAGCTCTGATGAAGATCATCTCAGATTAAAGGTCAATTTAGCACAGATGAAGCAGCTAATGACTCACTTAATGAAGTCTCCGTACTCCATCCAGAACACGCCTTCACTGCTGCCGTGAGCCATGAGCTCGTGACGCAGATGCTGCGGCCAATCGGCCCACTCGTCCGACCAGGAGCCGTTCCAGGAGAAGCGGCCCCAGGGGTTCCTCAGGCGCAGCAGTCTGAAACACAGAGCCGCAGTCCTTTATGATGACCACTCACACACGAGCGATGGCTTCATTACTCCATCACAACACAGGGTCAAAAATGCTCTTCGGTGGACAACAAAAAGTACCCTATATGATCTGTGAGCCCAATACTGACAATATATTTAAAATAAATGCAAAGAAACAGTTTATGATTTTATTCACAATGGGAAATTATTCTGACATCTCATATATTATGCATGTTCTCTTACCTTGATGTTTGTTTCTTTTGTTCCTCGTTGTTTACTAATAGTTATTTTGGTATATAATCATATCAATATTAAAAAGTAGGCTTAAAAAGCATTTTCTACAACACTGTAAAAAATTATACGATCAATAAGTGTGTTTTTACATTGCTTTAACTCATCAAAGTTAAGTTAAGCAATTTTCAACTTTAAGTTATATAAGATTTAACTCATTTTTTAAAGTCAGTTTAATGTAATTTAAGTTGAAATTACTTAAACATCAAAGGTTGATTGTACTCAAAAATTTAAGGCATTAACTTTTTTTTTTTTTTTTTACAGTGTATATACAATTGAATAAAATTAGCAGCTAGCTAACAACAACTTGCTTTGTTCTGAAAACACTTAACATGCGCCCTGTCACACACATCTACATCACTCATAAATCATAATAACTGATCAAATAAGGCTTTGGCGGGACAAAAATTAGTTTACATTTTTTTAAATTACATTTTTTTAATGCAGGAAGAACCCGGCAATATAAAAACAACTCACTTCCTCATGCATGTGAAGAATTGTTCTATTGTATGACCTCAGAAAACCAGTATGGACTACATTTTTTGTCCTTTTTTAAAAGCATGACAGCGTGAATCATTTCCATTCTATGGAAAGCAGTGTTATGCAGTGTTATACGTCATCTTTTGTGTCGTATGGGTGAACAAGCTCTTCTTCAACAGTATGCATGTTGTGCATGTGTGTCTGACCTGTAGCCCTGAACGTCTCTGACATCCAGTATGGAGTACGCGTGTCTCGGACGGAGACCCAGAGATTCATACACAGCATCATCGACCTTCATGTTCCCGCCTCCACAAGACGCTCCCATCAGAAAACTGACACACACAGAGAACGCAGAACCTAGTCAATATTCATCATTCACCTATTTACTTACAAGTATATAACACTGTTATTTTAGTATCACTGATATACTATTAGTTTCTATTAATAACTTGAATTAGTTTTAAATTTTTTTTGTTTTTTTGTTTTTGTGGAAACACTTTACAATAAGCTTTCATTTGTTTACATTAGTTAACGGACTAACAATGATAAACACTTCTAAAGCATGCATTAATCTTAGTTAATAATAATTTCAACATTTACTAACACATTTGATCTGTTAATATTATTTAATGGATCTGAGTTTACATGAACTTGCGTATGTTTTTTAATTAATTTTCACAAAGATTAATAAATACGGTATCAAATGTATTGCTCAGTTAATGTTAGTTAATGCATTAATTAATGTTATCTAACAGGACCTTATTGTAATATATAGTCTTTATAGATTTGTATTTCAGTATTTCAGCTATGTTAGTACTTCAAGTTAAACTAAATGAAAATTAGAAATGCAGCTTTTTTATATTTTATTTCAAGTAACAATAATGTTATTTTATGGTATTAGTTAACTATAATAATAACCCTGGCATATAAATACCATATATTCAAATGATTAAATAACACACTTCATAGCACATTCAATTCAAAATATATTCAACATATTAATCTTGTTTATTCATATTTTTTAGCTGATATATTTTATACTATTTTTTTAAATAATATTTATAGTTTCCAAAACAAATAAAAATACAGAACCACAAAAACAGACATTTGTGTGTACATTTTATATAATATTTTTTCATTTTATATTAGTTAATATTTTATATAAAATTATTATAACAACATTTAACATAATGATTGAAAATATCTGATAAGTGTGTCTTCAAGACACATTATAATATTTATTATAAATATTCTAATATCAGTTATAGACAATATTTATAAATTATATTAATGCCAATCTTTTGCAATATAATTTGCGCTTTTCAGCTGATACTGTGTGCATGCTGACACTAATTGCCTGGTAATTTGAGCCCTGAAATTGACAAGTAGCCTAGAAACACTTTAAAAGGCACTTTCCAATTTGTAGTGGCACACATTTTTTTTTTTTTTTTAATCCAATTTTCATGTCTTGGCTTTTAGCCTTTATTATAAAGGACAAAAGATGCCTTGTCATCTTATAATGTGCCTTGAAATCAGTGAGTCCGGAGCACAGTGAATAAATTACAGGGCTCAATTTCCAGGACAATTAGTATAATAATCCTGAGTGTGTGTAAGTCGTACCCCGCCTCTTTGGAGCTGAGCATTTTGGCCCATATGAGGTCCGTGTCGATTGGCTCTTCACGGGGGTTGGTTGAGCTGACCTGCAGCATCAGACTCTCACAGGGGGCGCCAGTGAGCGTCGCCAAACCCTCGATGGCACGACCGGCCTGCAGCGCAAAATACGAGCCGTGGAGCTTCGCTAGAGCCTTTTCTATCAGCGCCACCCACAGCTGCCTCCGCTGAGCCTGGACATTCAATAACACAAGCCTTTAGGAAATAAAGCAGCACACGGGGACGTAATAAATGAAGCAAAGGATTATTTTTCTTTTTTTTAATTATTACTTTTCTCTGTATCCCCGCGTTCATGTTCATTGTTTTGTATTATTTCCTTTTTTTACTGATTTATGTTTATGCAATAAAAAAAAATTAAAAAAATGCAGTAAAGGAACTATTTTCAACTGTACAATTTATAATTGTGTTTTGTTAACATATCTTTTACTCAGTGTCATCATTATGAAATTTTGATGCAAAATTGTCATGCAAAAAAGTGCTTTGTTTGTCACTTGCAGAGTGAGCTTAAGAAGAAATGTACTTGCATTGATTAAAATCTTCAGTTTCATAAATAATATTTAAAATATAGTAATATTATTACATTCAATATACTTATTGATAGCAATAATATTTAGCAATTTATATATATACACTACCGTTCAAAAGTTTGGGGTCAGTAAGATTTTTTTATGTTTTTAAAAGAAGTCTCTTCTGCTCACCAAGGCTGCATTTATTTGATAAAAAAAACAATAAAAAACATGGAATAATATTTCACAATATTACTGTTTTTGTTTGTATTTTTAATCAATGCAGCCTTAATGAGCAGAAGATACTTCTTTTAAAAACATTAAAAATCTTACTGACCCCAAACTTTTGAACGGTAGAGTATATATATATATATATATATATATTTCTCTCTCTTTTAGATAAAAAATATTTGTTAATTAACTACAATTACTTTATCACTACTTCACATGTTGTTTTAGCAGGTAAAAATGTGCAATTCTTTATTTACTTTGGTTGGCAACATTTGAAACTGCTCAGTGACTGTGGTTCTCAAACAATCATGATCAGGCAATAAATTACAAAATAAGGGCTTAAATAAATCAGGCGTAACAAACTCAAGCACAGCAACACAAACCTGTGAGAACAGCAGAAACCCGTATTCGTCGCAGGGCAGCATGTCGTCCACCAGAACCGTCGTCCACGTTCCATCCTTACAGAGCCGGACCTGATACGCTCCCTCATGGCACATGGTTCTGGTGATCATCACACGCTCCACCAACTCGGGTCGTTCCGCTAGCACCGCCAGAGCGCTTAAGAACCTGTGAAACACAGCAGCAACACTTTCAATCCTACATCACTTCCTCCAAAAACTTGAATGCACCATTGAACGAACCACTAAACTGTGCTTTAAACTGAATTATTCTGTGCTTTTTGAGCACTAACCATCAAAACACACTTGCACAAATATTTAAAATACAGTATTATACATACAATTGTGATTAAATTGTAGGCAGTCTACAATATTTACTGAGCTGTATGCAGTACACTAGTTGACAGAGATAGACACACTTCTCTTACCAGCAATTACCCAGAAGGCCTTGCAGAATGTCAGAGGGGCGGGGCGTCCTGAACACGGACCATTTCACACCACGATCCTTAAAATTATTGCAGTTAATCTCATGAGGGCGGAGCCACTTTTTGATTCGCTGCTGGACGCTGTCATTCTCGGGGAACCCGACCGAACGCGGACCAGGAGGGAAACTGTCATCCACGAAGTTCACCGCGTTCTACAACAAACACACAAGAACTCTGTAAGGTATTACACACACAAAATACAGCATTTGCCATCATTAAATGTGTATAGAAAAAAAAATTAATTACAATTACATTTTTTTATTTAGCACACAGTAATACAGATATATACATATATATAGATATCATGTATATCTTCATATATACAGATATATCTTAATTTATTTAATTTACAAATCAGATCACATTTTCCAACATTAAATAAGTATATGAAATAAATGTAATTAAAAAAATTATATGAATTATTTATAATGTAATATAATATTTTAATAAATACAGTAAAGTATTTTTATTCAAATATATGTAGATCTTATTTGTCATCATTACAATGTGTATACGATATAAAATTAACTAAAATTCTACGATAATATTTTTAATAAATATGATGTAAAATAATTATTTTTTTCAAATTTGTGTAGATCTTATTTGCCATCATTGCCAATACCTATATAAAATAAATTAATTAAAATGTTAATATAATATTTTGTAATAAATATGGTATAAAATAAGTCTTGAATTTTATTCAAATTTACGCAAATCTCATTTGTCATCACTAAATACTTTGAATATAATATAAAATTTACTTAATTAACTAAAATTAACGATAATATTTTTAATAAATATGGTATACATTTTCTTTTTAAATATGTAATATTTACATATGTAATAATAAATATGTAATAATTTTTATATATGTAATAAAATAGATATTTTTTGCCATCATTAAATAATGTGTTTATAATACACACTGGAAGTAATTGTGAATTTTATTCAAAGCATCTAGACTTAGTTTATTACCGTTTAATACATTTAGAATAAAATCCTTAACCAGGCCAGAATGCCAGGTCACCTTAATAAAAACCACAATGCTACAACTAATCACTGTCAGAGTGAACATCTTTATAAAGTCTACATTTTGTGCATCAGATAAAGACACTGTGGAAAGTGACGAAACATGTAAAGACGTAATAAACCAGGCCAGAAGCTTCTGGACCAAAACTGCTCCAGATATTCTGCAGGAACGTATATCGTCACAGGAAACACACGTATATGCCGGAGAAATAGGGGTCATCTTGACTCTGGGGAGCTGTTTAATTGCTGTTGCAACCATTTCTAAAAATACGTCTCCCAGGTTGCGAGCGCAGACAGTCGCAGATCGGACGGGGCGCTGGGAAAGATGTGTTCAGACATGGAAGTGTGGTGAATATAAATGCCAACTTGCATTTTAGATGTTCGAAATCTCATTTGCAAATAGAAAGAGAGTGTTGGAAATACTACCTGATGTTTAATCATAGTATGTTAATATACAACGTGCTAAATATGCAGAAAAAAACATCAGGTACTTAAGTTAATGATGCGTCATCTTTCAATCTGAAGTGAGAACATCTGTGTCAAACCACAGCTGCACATATAACTGAAACTAACATTCATCTAGGTTGATTTGATCACAAGTTCTCAGATCAGATCGCTCAAAGCATCTTCAGAAGAGGTCAGGGACGCTTACGGCCACGTCACATTTGCAGTGGAAACGCTAATGCAACCTGATGTGCCCTAAAACACTGAAGGACCATCTAGTTATGCAATAAAAATGCAAAAAGATGTGCTTCATCTTAGCTTGGCCCAGAGAAAACCTGAGGATTCATATCGTGCTGCATCGACCCTCATGCGGAAATAACGCATGTAGTCCAGAAACCAGAGACCCTAGAAAACCTCAGATCACAAGAGGTCACTGGAGAGGCATTTGAGACGTGAAGTGTCTCGTAGTAGCATCCAAATATGTGATCCTGGACCACAAAACCAGTCACATGGGTCATTTTTTGGAAATCTGAAATCTGAATAAATAAGCTTTCCATTGATGCATGTTTTTTTTTAGGATAGGACAATATTTGGTTGAGATACAACTATTGATAATCTGGAATCTGAGGGTGGAAAAAAATCTAAACATTGAGAAAATCTCCTTTAAAGTTGTTCATTTATGTTCATGATTGTGCAGCATTCACTCACAAAAATAAATGTTTTATATATTTACGGTAGGAAATTTACAAAATATCTTCATGGAACATGATCTTTACTTAATATTCTAATGATTTTTGGCATAAAAGAAAAATCGATAATTTTGACCCATACAATGTATTGTTATAGATATACCCGTGCGACATGTGACTGGTGACGTGATCCAGTGTCACATGTGTTCAACCTCTAATAGGACACTAAGCATGTATTACTGGTAATGTAGACATTATAAGCTCTGTTTGGGATCATACTGTTGCAACCTTTGGTTTGCACAATCACATTCCTTTAAGAGGTGTTTGACTACACAAGGAGAAAATATACAGGTCAATTTGATTTGACCACCAATCTCAAGGCTAAAATATAATAATTAACCAAAGGTTTGCCAAGACACAAATCAGTGTTATCAAGAAGTTTCAACTGGAAACATAACTGAAAGGAAAACTCCTGATTTAAAAAGACCTTTGACAAGCTGTTGAAGTTCACCTTCAGGCAAGTGAAGGCTGAACCTGTATTTATAGTCCCAGAATTAAGGAAGACGAAGCTTAGAGCAGTTTTAACTGCATCTGTGTTCTTTTCCGAAACATTTATTGAATCTGGACAAGGATCAAGAACAAGAAGTTCTTGAGTATTTCAGACACTCTTGACTATGTCCTTTCTGGCTGAACAGAACTTCAGAAGCTGTACAACTGCTGTCAGCATCTCCTCAAACACAAAGTCTGACCACTTTCCCCTCTAAGAAGGTCAGAAATATATCAAATATTCAGCAGATACGAGGGCGCCGCTGGTTTCATAATGCACTGTGTTTTTGATACTGGCTCGGTTTCAAAGACGGAGCTGCGGTTTGATACCAATGAAATGTCAAGAGAGCAGAGTAGAACGGATGTTTAAATGATTACATTAGCATTTAGCTGAGAGTAATAGAGAGAGATATATTACAGTATTCTGTGAACACTACAAATATCTAGAGGTGCACCAATGTATCAATCACTGACATTTAAACCGATATTAAAAACAGATAGTTCATTAATAATTAATTAGGTAGATCTAATGGGTTGGATAAGGTGTATATTAGGGTGTATATATATTCACTGAATACTTTTATTCAGAAAGGATGCATTAAATTGATCAAAAGTACATTAATAATGTTTCAAAAGATTTCTATTTTAAAGGAACACGCCGACTTTTTGGGACTTCAGCTTATTCACCGTATCCCCCAGAGTTAGATAAGTCCATACATACCCTTCTCATCTCCGTGCGTGCCGTAACTCTGTCTGACGCACCCACCGCTAGCCTAGCTTAGCACAAAGACTGGAGGTAAACGGCTCCAGCTAGCATACTGCTCCCAATAAGTGACAAAATAACACCAACATTTTCCTATTTACATGTTGTGATTTGTATAGTCACAGCGTGTACGAATAACAAGGTCACATGAGACACAGCCATCTTCTAACCGTATACACACTGGGAACTATATTCTCAGAAGGTGAAGCACTGCTACTTCTGCGGAGTGATTTACTCCAACTCTGAGCAAACTCTCTGCTCCTCACCACGGGGCGTTATTTTGTCACTGATTGGGAGCAGTATGCTAGCTGGAGCCGTTTACCTCCAGTCTTTGTGCTAAGCTAGGCTAGCGGTGGGTGCGTCAGACAGAGTTACGGCACGCACGGAGATGAGAAGGGTGTGTATGGACTTATCTAACTCTGGGGGATACGGTGAATAAGCTAAAGTCCCAAAAAGTCGGTGTGTTCCTTTAAATAAACGCTGTTCTTTTGAACTTTCTACTCAAAGGATCCTGAAAAAAAAAAGAAAAAAAAGTGGAAAATCATTGTACTAATTCGTACCCTTGTCTCAGTTTAATAATGACCACAATTTAACTAAATAAAAATGAGGGAACGAATTGGTACAACTTGGCCATGATTGACCTAAAACGATGAAAATAAGTTTTCATGTTTGTAAAATATAGAGTATCGCTGTTAGATATTTAACATTTTTATCATATATGGCAAAAAAGTATGAATCTGTGCATCTCTAGAAGCCACCATATGTACTTAGAAATACTACACTAATCACATTTAAATGTTTTTAAATCAAACTGACAGTGTCATACCTCTCTACAGAAGCTGACGATATTTTCCCACAATTCCTTGGCCTCTCCCTCATCCGTGCGTCGCCGGGCCTCCACGTGCATGCTCTCCCTGCGTTTGAGCGGTTTCCCTGTTTTCCGCAGGTTCAGGTACTGCTGCGGGGTGTGACACGCGGCGCAGTGCTTCATCCTCCCTTCGTTCAGCAGTGTGCACGCAGGACACGTCCACTGACACACACTCTTGTCCTGCGCTGATGGGGACGAGACAGAGGAAGATGAGGCGGAAGTGAAGGCACGCGAGTGGGAGTGCGGTTGTTTCCGAGAACACGACGAGCAGTTGGACGGCTCGGAGAAACCGTGCAGTTTGGACGATCCGCAGGCCGTGCAGTGGCCCGTTCCCGTCGGATTGCGTAATGTACATTTGGAACACGCCCAAGAGCTGAAGTCCGGGCTGGACGGCGACGCCGGCGTGAAGCGCACCGATTCGCCCAACACGTCGATGACATCACCACCTGAACCCGGCCGCGACCCTCGACACGCGTCGCAACGACCGGCGGATGACGAAGGAGGAGCCGTTGGGGCGGAGCATCCGGGGCACTTCCAAGAGGGCGGAGACGTGACTGGAGGGGCGGGGTTGTTAGGCTCCTCCTCCTCCAGCACACTTAGGCGCTTGATTGGGTAATTGTCTGACGGTGGGAGGGGCTTGGATTTGTTAGGCGGGCAGGTTGAGGGTGATGTTGGCGAGGGGGCGGGGTTTGGAGGCCGTCCGGGGGGCGGGACTTCCCTCCGGCTTCGAGGCACGGGATTATTCTGAAGCGAGGACAGGGAAGGGGGCAGAAACGGGATGGGGGGTGGAGACGGGGTTTCAGAAGGTACTTGGGGTGGAGAATCTACAGTCAGATCAATGAGAAGTGGCGCGGACGCTCCTGTCGTTTGTGTGGGAAACCCCGCCACAGGTGTAAGCACTTCCGGGACCACTAGTGCTTCGGGAGGGATTTTCGGTAAGGAGAGTTTTCTTGGACCACCACATGCTGAGCATGACAACGCCACCGGAGTGTTCACTAAAGTACAACGAGGACACGCCCACTCCAATGACACCACCCCACTCACAGACACCTCCCCGTTGGACTCCGCGCACCGGGACTCCCCATTGGCTACCTGCCCTTTGGCTTCAGGGCTGGAGGCGGGGTCTACGGGAGTGGGCGGGGCCTGTTTGGGTGGAATGGGTCCGTTGGCTGTAACTGGAGCGGCTCCGCACACAGAACATGAGCCTAATCCATGGTGATTGGTCAGGGTGCAGCGTGGGCAGGACCAGCGAGGTTCCTCAGCACTGCTGAGGCGCAGAATGTGGTTCAGATCCGGCTTCTGCCGGGGAGCTTCGCAAATGGAGCAACGCAAGGAACCGCTGGAGTTAAGAAATGTGCAGCGTCCGCATGACCAATCAGAATTCCTCACAACTGCAGCCATCGAACCAGGAGAATGAGAGTTACTAAAAGAGAAAGAGAGAAAGAAAAAAACTATTAATAATGAAATTAACACTGGATATGAAAATTAAAAATCCGAGCGCAAAATACACACACAATACAAAAAAGCGGGCAAAGAAAAAGGAAGATAACTGTATGGTATAAAATAGATTTCAAATAATATTTATATATTTATATATATATATATATATATATATATATATATATATATATAAAAATAGGCAAATAAACAATTAAACATACTTAAAATTAGATAAATATAACAGCATAATTTACAGAAAGATAAAATTTATATTGTACGATTTTTAGTTTTTATATACAGTATATTATAGTTTAAATAGATTTTTTTTATTCAGTATATAATTTTTTACAGAATATAATTTATATTTAGTAATTCATATTTTTGAATATATAAATCATTAAATCATTTATCATTATTATTGGTATAATAATAATATTAATATATTAATAATTAGTTTTATTAGAATTATAGTAATATTCAAATTATGTGGATTTGTTTTTACAGTTGATATTCTAGGGAGCAGGGAGGATAATATAAATGCACAAATAATACTACTAAATAATCAATCAAAGATGAATATGATTAATCAAAAGGAGAAAATCTCTCAAATATGTTAAGAACAGGCAAACCATAAACACGTTTTAAACACAACTCTGTTTTGTATAGAGTTGGTCTTTGGGTCGGTTCCCTGTGAGCATGCTGAGACATTTGGCCCCGAGTCTCCAAAAGCCATCGCATACACACAGTAAGACATTTGTACTACGAGTCACAGTCATTAGCACTGGTCAAACAGAACTGGCCCTCATCCCAATCCTCACAGCGTATGTGTGTGTGTGTATTATATGACTCAGTACTGATACTAACTGTCAGCTCGAGGAAGATCACGCTAATAAATAATGCAAAGAATCAAAGCTTGTGTAAGTATCCGAGGATATGTGCGCAGGACACACTTGCCTGTACACAAAAACCAGAGCATGGGTGTGTTCTGTGACCTATTAACACAGCTGGAAAGAAGGGAATTATTGACGGAAATAGTTCATCTGAATATGCGTTATAACAGCATTCCAACTGCATAATGTGTTTGGCTTCGGGCTGATGAACATCATGTAGAAACAATGCTGACTAGAATCCATTAAAAAGTCACATTTGAGTCACACAAGGAAATCTGGGACAGATGAAATCTGAGGTGAGGACACACCTTTCACTGCGCAAACGAGGAAAGGACATACGAGGTGAAAGAGCCATCAGAATTCATACAACAATCCATATTTATGAATTAATATGGACATGTGCACTCAGGCTTGATGTGTCCTATATAGAGGAGACGATACAGGGCGAGCTGTCAGACTTTTACTTGTTTATTTCTCAGAGTATCTATTTTTAAAAGTCAATTTCTATATAGAGTAAAACCCTGATGCCTCAGCTACAGAATAGTGATTGTATTTGCACAATTACTGACCAGGAAAACACACAGTTCGTGGAACACACAATGGTGGGGCATGTTGTCACAGTGGAACCTGCTAATTACCATTTATTATTTTTCAGCAAAATGCACAAAGTAAAACAGTTAACAAAAAATATGAAAGGTAACACTGAAATATCAAACTATTGTTTGGGCCAATAAATAAAATAGTAATTAATAAGTTAAAATTAACTTGACAGCTTGCCCCAACCTGATATTCATGAAAACATATTTGCCGACAAACCAGGAATTTTAGTTTAGAGGACAACATTTTGAAAGCAACATACTAAAGCATACTGACATACTAAACAACTGTGTGTGTATCTGAGTTAGAGAGAGACACAGGGAGAGTTCATTCTGAATTGTGATTGGTTGAGGTCATAGGAGCTTGTTGCTATGCGAATAAATCCTCAGGAAAAAAGCCTCTGATAGCAGCAACTCACTTTTCTACCACTGATAAAACACTCAGGAAACATCCTGATAATGATCAACACACACACACACACACACACACACACACCCACCCTAGAGGCGTTCAGCTGGATTCATGAAGTACATGATATCACACTAGGACTCTACAGCATTTGTGTCTCAAAGTGTCAAAGGTCATGTCAGTGTTGTATTTTTACGTTACACAACTTCACTTCAGACAAACTTAATGATGACAAGTAGATGGAAATGTGACACCTATAATTCTGAACAATTCTATAAAATATTTTAAATGACTCAAATTAACATACATACATATATATATATATATACACAAATACACACACACACATATATGGGTCAATGACGTGACGCCTACATTTTCTGTCCGATTGCAAAAACGGGTTTAAATGCATAAAAAGATACTGCATATTTGAAGTACCTCTCCCATGTATGTACTCACTTTAACTCATCAAAAACCTTTACTTATTTGTTATTTTTTTTTGTTATTTAAAGTGTCAAAACATCATGTGGTGCGACCGTCCGGCCATAACTTCTGTTTTGAAAACGTCTTTGAAATTACTCTGAATTTATTCAAATTTATTTTCTGCACTATTTGGCATGATTTCCAAAATGTTTTGTAATCCTTTAAAAAAATTCAAAGCATTTGTATTTATATTTCCATCATAATATACAAACAAACATTGTCCGATGATGTCCATTTTATGAAATATCATGTGGTGTGACCATCAAGGAACTACCATTTTGGGACTTATATGTTGAAAACTATTCAAACACAGGAAGTTACATCATAAACCAATTTACCAAGCAGCAAGCAGGTTTGTAATTCTCTCAAATAAAAATAAATAAAAAAACCTCTGTAATGGTTGGTATGTAGTTGCCACATTTGGATGTCATGTGGTATGACCTCAAAAAAAAATTAATATTAAAGTTATTTCTACAAATATATATTTGTATTATAAATTTCATAGTGACCTTTTTTTGGGAAGCTAGCTTGTTTTGTTTAGGTGGCCAAATCTGTGCCTGTAAATTTTGAATGAATTTGAAAATATCATGTGGTGCGACCAAATATCATGTGGTGCGACCACTGCAGACTGTTTTCCATGATAGATATATGTCCTAGATTGGCAGTTTTATGCTTTTATATTCAATTGACAGTTTATATACAAAAAATACTTTAATTTAGTATCATTTGGAATAGATTTTTATGCAATTTGGGATATTTTCTTCATATATTTCAAGAAAAATGCAACAACAAAAAATTAGAGCATGTAATTTCAGTTTAGTAATTATGCATTTATTAGTAGTGTATTTATTATTGCCTATTTATTTATTTAAAACTATTTGAATCTATTTTACCAGATGCCACTGCCAAGCGAAAAAATTCTGACCCTGCAGCAAGAGTGGAGTACCTTGATAGGAGAAGAGTGAAGTATTATTACAGTATAAAATATCTGTTTTCTATGTGAACATATAGTAAACTGTAATTTATTCCTGTGATCAAAGCTAAATTTAATCTTCAGCATCTTTAATCCAGTCTTCAGTGTCACATGATCCTTCAGAAATCATTCTAATATGTAACCCTGGACCACAAAACCAGTCACATGGGTCAATTTTTTTAAATTGAGATTTATACATCATATGAAAGCTGAAAAAATAAGCTTTCCATTGATGTATGGTTTGTTAAGATAGAACAATATTTGGCCGATACAACTGAAAATCTGGAATCTGAGGGTGCAAAAAAATCGAAACATTGAGAAAATCGCCTTTAAAGTTGTTCATTTATGTTTGCGATATTGCTATATTCACTCATCAAAAATAAATATTTTATATATTTATGGTAGGACATTTACAAAATATGAAACATGATCTTTATTTAATATCCTAATGATTTTTGGAATAAAAGAAAAATCAATCATTTTGACCCACAATGTATTGTTGGCTATTGCCACAAATATATCCTGTGCGACTTGTGACTGTTTTTGTGATCCAGGGTCACTAATGATTTGCTGCTCAAGAAACACTTCTGATTATTATCAATGTTCATATTTTTGTGGAAACTGTGATACATTTTATATGTCAGGATTATTTGATGAATAGAAAGTTCAAAAGAACAGCATTTATTTGAAATAGAATCTTTCGTAACATTATAGCCTAAATATCTTTACTGTCACTTTTTATCAACTGAATGTGTCCTTGATTAATAAAAATATTAATTACTTAAAAAACTATTGACCCCAAATGTTACCTGTATACAATAGTTTTATGAAATAATTTATATCTATAACATTATTATTTGTTAGAAAGAAATTCTAAGTCAAGTTAAAAGAAATGGTGCACTTGTGTTTGTGATGTGATTTTTATTTTTAAAAAAAAGTTTATGTTCAGGAAAATTCTGTGAAATTTGTATGAAATCTGGTTTAAATAAAATTTTTTTTATAAAATGTATTGTTCATTGATCTCTTTAAATAGATTTTTAACTATATAAGGTCTTCGTGTCATTTGGAGCGACCACTTATCATGTGGTGCGACCAATAAAAGCAATCACTGTATTAAATGTAAAATAAAATATCTTATTTCTGTGGCTGAAATATGAATCACTGATAGCCTACAGTATGCTTTAGTAAATGATATTTTTAAAACATTTATATCAGTTTTATGTGATTTACAGGAAAAGTAAGTCTGTTAACTAGATTTAAGAAGGCAACTCAGAAATTATAGAACAAAAAACAAGATCATTATTTACAAAAACTCAAAAGAAATGCAAAACTTGGTTTCTAAACACTTTAATTACTAAGAACTTGTAAAAAAAATGTTTAAGCATGTTAAGGAAATTAATTAATTTTAAGATAAATCACGGTCGCACCACATTACATTTTTTAAGGCTACGGCCAATTCATCTAGAATAAAAAAACACTAAAATCACTTAAATTAAATTTTTTAAATGAATTTAGGTGTACACAACATCCTTAATGTTTGAACAATTGCAACAGGTATTATTTATTTTTGTATTTTAAAATTGACCTGTCGAAAATCCTTATACGTCATTGACCCATATATAAAAAACTTTATAAAATAATTGAGTGTAGTACAGTAATAGTATATAATGTATAGACAATATATAATACATAATAAGATAATAATAATTTTTTCATGAAATAATAATAATGTATTTCAACATGGTAAAAATTAGTACAACAAATGTGAGAAAAACCTAAATAAACTAGTCAACCTCACTAATCCAGTTGTACTAGTTGACCATCATGGCCCTATCTGTAAGACACATGAAGTAAAAAAAAAAAAACACAGTAAATATTAAAATATGATATTAAAAAGTAAATATGTACAGAAGCGGCTCACAATTTGACGCTGGTGGAAACGCATTACATAAAGTGCTTGTGAAGCTTCCTGGATTCTGTTAACACAAGAAATCCTTTAGAAAAATAACACAAGGACAAGTCGACTTCTTGCACTGCTCAGTCCTTATAAAAATAATATGACGGAATAGTTTTAGCAGTAAGAATAATTCATACGCGCCTCGCCGTGCACCGTGTGACTCCAGCTGAGAGCTTGTTACCTCTGAAAGGCTCTTGTTGGAGTCGGTCTGTGTTGTGTCAGTTGTTAAAAAGGTCGGTGACAGACGTTTGTTTCACTGCTAGAACTTTGGAAAGGAACAGCCGCGTACAGCAGATGGTGCACAGAAGAAATGACATCTCTCCAAGCCTGACAGCTGAACCGCTGTTTTCTTGAACCCGGAGAAATGCTCAACACTACTAGCATTTTAGTTTTCTCCCCTTAGGTTCACTTCTGATGAAAGCCATGGTTTCTTTTTTTCAGAATTTTATGACTATTTTCCACCCTCTCTCTGAGCCTTTAAATAGGCTGTTCATTGCTTTTTTATGTAAATGACTTGGGTTACGATCTCAATGTACCGGCATCGTTTACACAAAAATTAAAGTTCTGTCATCATTTACTCACTCCCATGACTTTCTTCTGTTTGTGAAACATAAAATCATTTTAAGCAGAAACACCTGACTGTTTGGCATAAAACAATGTTGGACAGTGTCAAGCTTCAAAAATGACATAAAAGCACCATGAATAATGATAAAATGATATATGAAGTCTTCTGAAACCATCCAATAGCTTTGTATGAGGAATAGACCTAAATTTAAGTCCTTTTAATCTATAATAAAACGTACCCTCTGTCTTTATCATTTATGTATGGCGACTAAAGATGTTAATAACAAGACATGCAAGAACCAATGATGTTTTGATGATGACAAACCTTGCAAAAAGTGCCTTGAGGAACTTTATTTGATTATAAACTGTATGCAAAAGAGCAGCAACAACATGAGGGTGAATACATGATGACAGAATTATAATTTTTGAGTGAATACTTTCTTTAAATGTATATTAGCACCTCTTTTAAAGAGCAAGCAAGAGTATGCTGATGATTCAGCTCCAGCCTCAACATACGATGCAAACGTGATTAACGTCTATGTAATGGAGAAGATTGTCAAAGATGTGTGTTATCAGCACACACACACACACACACACACACACACACACACACACACATACACACACACACACACACACACACGAGACCTCATGGGTTCACGGGATGCCCCTAGCAAACAGTGGTAAAGGGAAAATCCTTGAGTAAAAAGATGCCTTCAGTGCCATCTGCTTAGTCCAGACCATCTGCTTATCAAACACACACACACACACACATTCAGAACTTGTCCAAGATGTTTCAGCTATACACTGTATTATTGACACATTCTATTCGACATGATCCTACTGCACTGCATACACTACCGTTCAAATGTTTCATCATCATCACTCCAGTCTTCAGTGTTCATTTCTTTTAAATATTAATATTTTGTAACATTCTAAATGTCTTTACTGTCACTTTTGATCAATTTAATGCATCCTTGCTGAATAAAAGTATTAATTTCCTTAAACCAAACAAACCTTTGAATGGTAGTTCAAAATGCACCAACAACCCAGAATGCAGGACCACCTCAATCCTAATTTAACTCGAAATAGCATTTGAAAATCATTTTACGCATTTCCAGATGAAATACAGGGCGGGAATATTAATCAGAAAATTAATGGGTGGTGAAAAGCGGGCAAGCATTTTCATTAGAATAGCGTGCACGTATAAAATGTTTGCAAAAATACCAGAAAAATGCACTAAAAAAAATTAGGCCAAATTTTTAAATTAATATATGTGATTTGCACATAAAATGTTCACAGTTTCAACATAAACTTAAAATGATCGTACATAAATAAAACAGGTCAGATTTCTGCATTCAAAAAACCATAGAAGAGATTTTATTTTATTTAAATAATCATATTTTCAAAATGCATTCAAATTGCTTAGAATCAGCTTTTTCAAAATTCTTTGTGTTAAATCTGTGCAATAATGGAAATTTATATGCAATTCAAATGCATGAATCTTAATTTTGGTTGAGTGTGTATCAGCAAAGTAAACAGTCACGATGACCTTAAATCACCTGATGAGGTGAAGCCTGCGCATGCATGCGTTTACCTGCGTTCTCTGTGTGGGATAGGCTGCTGTTGCTGCTGTTGGCGTGTGATGAAAGTGGTTCCCCACACCGGACTGCTGTGGCTGGTCCTGAGCCAGCCCATCGGAGCGGCCGAGGGGAACGGAGCCGTACCGAACCCGTGATCTGATTCTCTGTCCGTGGTCAGGGACGACGCAGAACTCCCCATTGCCACGACAGCGAGCAACTTCTAAACACACACACTGCGTCCCTCTGTTTGTCTTTCATACACATAAATACACACAAGCGACAAAGGTCAAAGGTTCTGGATCTCAGTTTGGTGGGTCAGACATCTCCTCTAGTCTGCCTGAGATCAACAACAGCAGGAAGGGCCTGTGATTGACAGCGCTCACACATGCATGCAAGTCCGCTGGCTAAAAACGTTCACAGGATCCACGGGTGCCGTTTCCCAAAGGTCTGCGAGGGCCACGGGGCCCTTCAGCTCAACGGGCCCGGTCTCTCTAAGCGCTTAACCTGCCGTAACCTCGCCTGAGAGGAAGGACGACACTTCAGGGATGGCAGTACAATACATTACTGACAAAAACACACCGTTTAAAGGTTTAAAAGAGGAACTAGAAAGTTTCCAGCCTCCATTGGAGCGCCGTGTCCCGTCTTGTTTTTCTATGCGACTGGTTGAGTCACGGCGCAGTCCCTCTAATCATGTTCTCTCTCTCTCTCTCTCTCTCTCTGTCTGTGGCTCATCTTTCCGCAGCTGTCACTGGGATTACGATGCGTCACATTTCATCCAGCCTGCAGAAGCAAATATTCCTTTCATCGCAAACAAACATCAGCGTCCAGAGAACAAGCATACGAGTCTGTGTGCATCTATGCATGCGAATAAGTGCATGTATGCGTGTTCTGCCCATGCATTTAATCTGCGAAACACGCGAGGGCCAGTTTTAAAAACAACACCCACGCTGTATAGTACAACCTATTAAAAACAGACATTTGAAGAGGTTTTAACTAGTAAAAAAGACAATCTTTAATAAAAAATATTTTTAAAAAGTACTCTGGCTGATACAGATAACCAATTATTTTATGGCCAATATGACTGATATAATGACTCTATATGAGACTATATGTTTTGCATGCCTGCAAAATAACTAAAATTGTATATTTACAACCAGGCACTGAAACTATTTTTTAATGTTCAGCAGAAATAATGGATAACTTTAGAAACATGTAACTTTTGTATCTAATTCTGACCGATATGATACTCATAATATTTAAAATGATCATTAAAAACATCAATAAAATTTTTAAATCTGCCAATACCAACTTAGGCACCTATTGTGCATCTCTAGTAAGTGTATGATTATGGCATAGAAAATATAATCAGCCAGATATAAAACAACAACATAACATGTATGCGACCGCGCATGCATGCAAGCATATGTGTGTATGCAAACCCCTGTGTGTATGCATGCATGTGTGTGTGTGTCTTCAGGTTCCTGACCCAGCGGAGGCCCTCAGCGGGTCAGACTGCAGGTGCTGCAGTGAACGTCCTCCTAGATCCAGCTGCTCGTCTCATCTAAAGCTCATGCAGATGTTTCTAACGTGACAGCGTTGGCTGTGAAGGTTCTCATCTGTCTCTCAGGCACTCGAGTATCAAGTTTGACACTCAGATCATGACTATGAATATTTAACGGCGCAGAGAGGCTCGGGTGAGGTGCAGTGGTCTCGGGCCCGGTGAGGACAGGAGCGCTCCGGTTCCGCCGGTCCGATGTGGGTCTTAACGGCGGTCCAGCACCGAAAGCATCCCGATGGATGATACAGACAAATCCCTGCGGCTAATCTTCGCTCGTCCGGGTGTGCGGTTCCGTGAGCCCGTTCGGTCACTCATGATTCGGCTCGAGCGGATGATGATAATGATGCTGATGCCGCGCGCCGCATAAACACACACAGCCAGCAGCCAAACTGCAGCGGTGCTTTCACGTGTCTCCTCACGGGACCCATGATGACTGCATGCGTGTGTCTAAAGCGCAGTTTGATGTGCATGCATATGCTCCGGTTATTTATTTGATTCGGTACTTAATTCAGCCCGTTTCTCTCCAGCACGCGCAGATGCGCGAGGAAGGATTACGGCGAGTCAGCAGCGCGCATGCGCAGAGTCAATGCTCGGGCTCTCCTTAAGGATTCAGAATATCTCCTCTTAATGTACACAAATAATCTAGATTATCAGTGGGTGAATCTCGCAAAGCCTGTCAAGAACATTCCTGGGTCGTATTTCACCTCAAAAATCTCAACTAAAATATTAATCAAAAAAAATTATATAAACTATTTCTGAATTATGACAATATTTTTGGACTATTAAAATTAATTTCCAGACAAAATGTCTTAAAGTGAATAGAAAAAATGAAAGGGTGACTGCATGCCGGGTTATGTGCTGTGATGAACATATTTGTATGTGGAGGTCAGTTGTGTGTCTTATGTTAATGTGATTAAGCATTAAACAGATGCCAATTTTGTCTATATTTTGAGAGATACTGAAGAAATTGCCATAAAAATTCCAGATCAGTGCATTATTAAAAGAGAAAATGCTATAAAATGCAGGATAACTGCATGCTGACTTGCTAATGTACAGAATGTGGAAAATGTTTAGAGGACAGAATCGTAATGTTCCTGTAACTGGCTATTTAGATGCATTACTAAATATTCTTAATGAAAACTTCAAAAAATAAAAATATCACAAGGTGAAAGAGCAGTAGGCCAGTGATGGCATGTTCATAAAGTTTGTTGGTCCAGTAGGTGTGTTCAATGCGTGTTCCATGGAAATTATGTTCTTCCACTTTCGTAATACCTCAACTCATAAAACCAGTCTGACAAGATCCTATGTACGCAGACACACGCATGAAAACCAGCTACAGATTCCTGAAGGGTGAGAGAGCTGATGTGTGAATCCACTTATTGAAACCACAAAATACTCCTTTATAGCCTGTGTTAACAATCACAAAACATGCACACACACTTAACCAAGACATGTGACACTGACAACTGCAGATTCATGAGAAAATGAGTCAATGCATAGAAACGCACACACCTTTACTTTATCTCAATATGCTCATACCTTTGAGATGCCATCTCCATATCATACCATCTCAAACGCACACACCTTTACTTCATCTCAATATGCTTATACCATAAACTTCTGATATATAGCTAACTGTACTTACACTACATTTAAACACCTGTTACACACTGTATATATTCAGAGCCAACTGATCCAAAAGAGACAGACAGATTGCTGAATACAGACAAACAGAAACCATTGGATCAAATGAAACTGCACTTCAGTAGCCTACTCTCTTACTAATAGGCAGAAAACAGAACTGAGAATGACAGAGAGTGAAAGACATTCAGTCTGAATGAGGATTCGATGAATTGAAGACAGTTTCTATTAGTCAAAATGAGCATTTTCATGAAGTGATTCATATAACAAACAAACTCATCACACACACACACACACACACACACACACACACACACAAAACTCAGTTTTACAGTTTGATGTTTTCACACACCACTGATTAAAATACCAAATTTCAGCTGCTGAAGGAAAATTTCCACATCTCAGAATTCACTTCCTACTTCAGATGCATCCATAAACCAGCACTAAACCAGAGCCTAAACCAGCACTTTAACGGTGTCAAATCACATCTTAAACCATTACAAAACCAGCGTTCGAGTTTAGAACCAACATTTATTTCAATGACACAATGTTACAATGTATCACTTCGCCAAGGAAGTTGAACAGAAACGATACAGTGTAACATTCGATTTGACTGTCGCTCGAGCAATTAAAGAGACAGAATCCCTCAAAACACACACATTTACATTAAATATAACCTACAGCTTGACACGTGATGTTTGTTGTGATGTTAGATCTATTTAATCTGTGTTTAGAAAAGTGATCTTACTCGTGAAGCGCAGGGAGACCTTTGGATAGACCGATCTGATCTTGTCTTCCTTGATTTGCCCGTTTAACTTTGGTCCGGAATGAGCAATTTATTCCATAAAACCTTCATAAATACGCGCTTTCAGTCTCCACGAGCTGCTTTTTCCGCCGATCCATGCTCGTTTGTGGATAGGTTGATGTGTGGTGTGATCTGGCTGGTTTGATCTACTGCATTAATCTCGCAGGGTTCCTCATGCTCTATGGTAATAATCACAAGAAACCGATCACTGCGCAATCGACGTAAACCCGCCCTCGATCACGGCGCTGCGCTGCTCAGATTGCGCAACTCCCGTTCAGAATGCGGATTTCTGAAACTCGTTTCCCAAAATGCCTTGTGTGTATTGGAGAGAGAGGTACAATTCTTATTGGACCGCAAATGTTGTCGGCCAGTAACTGTTTCCTAGGAAACGCACAGGGTCATTCCTACAGGGGGCGCTCGGTGGCCCAGAAACCTGAAATCCCACGACTTTTTTGTTTTTTATTTATTAAAAATATTTGTTTGATAAAAACTGTGTATTTTCAAATCTACCAATTTAAAAAAAAAAATCATATCATATCTGCAGTTTATAAAAGTATTATTTTCAATCCTCATCCAGCCAATACAATCAACTGTGATTGGTCCATCCTGATAAGCGCAAAGAAAAGTAACAGTTATCACGTGACAACGCCTTCCACTTCATCAGCGTCTGGACAATATGTTACACACAAAAACGACAGTAATATATTTTAATTGTCGCTGAATGTAATGTTAACAAACAAGGATAATTAATATAAAGTACTTGAATATTTAGAGACAGCTTCTGGGCCTCAGCGTGACCATTTTTCTACAGCCATTCATTCGATTTCTATGAGAGAGGAAATTCCGGATGCGGTTAAATTAAGTCGGTTTCCTCAAAAAAATATGGCAAAAGCGAAACTGAGCCTGTGGTAAATTATATATATATATATATATATATATATATATATATATATATATATATATATATATATATATATATATATGTGTGTGTGTGTGTGTGTGTGTGTGTGTGTGTGTGTGTATATTAAACAAATTTGTAATACTTTGTTCTCATCATAAATGTGATGTGACAGCGTAAGTACTGCCCATTCTGAGGTAACATTTACTGTGAAACTCTTAAGGACAGCTCTGTATAATTACTGATGATTAATAAAGTACATGTAGATATTTCAGCACTATTGTTTTGATGGTGAATAGCGACATCTAGCGGAAGAACGACAGTACTGTTGGACAGCAACAGCCTAATAATGAATCAGACGTTCCAAGTGCCCCATCTAGTGGTTAACAGTGGAAGTTCTAAGAAAATTATTGGTTTCAAGCATGGTTTCAAGCTGTTCTTGGAGCTAGCATTGAGTTATGTATATACTTAATATAAGTTATGGGTTATTTGCATGTGGAAAGAGTGAACAAAAACAACAACAAAAAAAAAAAAACACATTGAATTTAAATTTATAGTTTAAAGAGAAGCAGAACATTTTTTATGTCTACATTTAAATGTCTTTGGCCTAAATGAAAATGGCCTAAAGTATTATTATATTATAATTATATACTTTATCAACATTTATCAGAGAGAGAATAAATAATAGAGTCATTGAATAGTAACAGAATTCATCTGGTGCAGTGATCGCTCTGTTAGTAGGACTTTGTACTAATCCAGATCTTGGTGGCGTGGGAAAAAAAAGAAAATCCTACAAACTTCATTCCCAGTTTCAGAAACAGTCTCAGTAGCGTTTCTCGTGTATTCATTCTTTTCAGCATGTGAACTGATTTAATCCTGGTAATTCCATGTCACCCGGTGCATTTGAGCTTGTATGGAATATCACATGTGCCAGGAAATATTACATATCCCAGGATTTCTCTACTTTGGGTTTGTTCCCCAGATATTTTTGCTTGGCTCTCTATTGTGTGCTTGTCCCCCCACACTTATTAATAAAAAAAAAAATAAAAAAAACATTTATTAAAAATGTAATAAAATCAAGAAAAGTCTACTTTGCACCTTGTTGCACCTAAAACAACATTTAATGGTTATAAAAGGTTAGCAAAACCCCCAAATCAGTGTTGATTCACCCATGAATACATGTTGAAATGCTGTGTAGGAACTTTAAATGTCACATTATCAATTATAATGCGTGCATTTTGTATTTTTATAACAAATAATCACTGTCCCTACTACTGCCAGTACCATCATGCCAAATTTTAGATAAAAAAAATAAAAAAATTCTGATAAAATATTTATGTATGTATGTAAAATTGTATTTATTTACTCATTTATTTTTTATTTGGTCTTTATTCCAGGACAAATACCTTATTTTTCACACATAATTTAATAATTAGCCATACTGTAGCCATACTACATTTATCAAAAGGACCTGTCATCAAATTATATTAATTAAAATCACTCCCTATTTTGGACGACCGTGTTCTCTCGTTACCAACCGAAACTCAAATTAAAATGAGCAAGACAGGACAAAAAAGAAAAGAAAAGAAAAGTCAAAATGTTACTCTTGGGAGCCTACATGAATGAGACACACACGTGTTTGAAATTTTTAAAACCCACAGAAATAGAATAACCAGCTAGAACGGAAGTTAACATGGTTAAAAGCACGTCGTGGGCGGGGCTTAATGGACCGGGCTTTGCGCGATTGGTCAGGTACGATCGGTCTAATAAATAATAACTATCTTTGTGCATTTTCTATTTAATTCAAGTCTATTAAACTCATGCCGCCTATTTTTGTTGATATAATAACACATACATTCATGTATCTACAGGATATATTAAACATATATAGTATACTAATGCAGAAAAAATGAACATTTAATATTAATACACAAGTAAAAGTCAGTTTAAGACACTTATCTTCTTTTTAGCATGAAATAAAACAATAATTGTAATATCAAAATGTATTTATGAAGAAGCACGTCAACAGCGTTGTCACGTGGTATCTGATATTTTTCTAAGCGCAGGCAGATTTTTTTAAATTACTTCATTGAAATTTCAGCATCTGATATTCATTTATATGTTATATATGAATATTTGGAATTATAACATTTAAACGATCATACTTTGCAGTTTACAAATCTCCAAATAAGGCAAAAATCGTCTCGAAATCTGCCTGAGGTGAATATCGAAGCTCGGCTTAATGAGCGGCCGCGCGCCCCCTGGAGGAAGAGCAGTTTGTGGCTTAAAGGAAACGGTTATTATTAGACACATTTGATGCCCAAAATGTACTAGCGTCAGTAGACAGTTCACTGTTTAGAGATACAAGCAACAAGTGTGTGGGACAGTATGATCTTAGTGAGACCGGTGCTTTATGTTTTCATCGATGGAATCATATCAGAGGAGTATCATGAAACACTGGAGGAGTTAAAAACTTTCGCACTTTGACTGAGGCGTTTGGAGTTTGAGAAACTCATCGACCTCTTTGTGTTGAAGGTAAGCGTGTGTTTATCCGACATCCTTTTAACTGACTGTGTTTGTTGTCATCAGCAGTGAGATTTTTGTTACCAAATCTGAAGCTGGTTTAGTAAATATATTCGCTTTTGTTTTTGCGAGATTTTCGTTTTGCGCGCTCATGTTCAGCGGTTGTCATGGCGATCAGATGTCGCTTTGCGTTTACAAACGATCACAGTTTTACAGACACACACCAACACAAATTCAGTTCATTTGTGAAGAAACCGTTTTTTAAGGATTTTAAGTATTGTTTGATAATTCTGAAGGGTTTTGTGTTTTTATGGCAGTAATAATGTTTTTGTTTGTGTGTCACTGCATGTATCTCTCTCTCTCTCTCTCTCTCTCTCTGTGTTGTTGTTGTTGTGTGTGTGTGTGTGTGTATGTATGTATGTATGTATGTGTGTATGTATAACATTTGTAATGTTTTTGAAAGAAGTCTCTTATGCTCATCAAGCCTGCATTTATTTGAGCAAACTTACAGAAAATACAGTAATATTGTGATGTGAAATATTATTACAATTTAAAATAATGGTTTTCTGTTTTAATATACTTTAAAACATAATTTATTTCTGTGATACAAAGCTGAATACTTTGTATATATGTTCATGTATATAATTTTTTTTTAATTAATATTTTCTTGTTACTCCATTTGTCCTGAATAAAATGTGCTTTTTCATAAAAGGCCAAAAATATGTTTTTAAGCAACTTAAAGGGGTGGTATAATGCCCTTTTCACAATGCCATGTGCCCAGAGTGTGTATGTGAAGTTTTAGCTCAAAATACCCCACAGATATTTGTATATAGCATGTTAAAGTTGTCAGTTTTTGAGGGTGAGCAAAAACGCACCGTTTTGTGTCTGTTCCTTTAAATGCAAATGAGCTGCTGCTCCCGGCACAGGAGGCGGAGCTTCAACAGCTTGCACTCACAGACATGCACTGAAGATTTCAAAAACTTTTAGCCTTTTATGTTCGAACTTAAGTCAGACAATGATGGAGAGACTCAAGAAGAAGTGACAACATGTAGAAGCAACAGGACATTTCTGAATGGTTAGCTGATGAATTTATGTAGCTGATGTGTAGTTATCTTCTAGTCATTGATTAGCATATTCTGTCATGATAATATGTAAATTCTAGGGTTGGTGATGTCACTAACCCGGGAGGAATGTTGTGTAGTCTCTACCAGCCGTTTGTTGTAGTCCTTAAAAAGCGATTTCTTTAAAAGCAAATATCTCCCTTTGCTTTGAACTTTGAGCGTCGTAACTTTGCAGATGTTGTTTATGCTCAAACAGCAACATTACACACTAACTAAAGTTAGAAAAGTGAAATCATAATCAACCACCCCTTTAATGGCCTCTGTTATGTCAGTTCACTATTTTCTTGTCACATCAGAATGGCTTCCTGTATTTATATGACATCACACACTGAACGTGTTTTGGCGGATAAAAGTTTTTCCAATTATGGTTAATAATTTTTAAACAGAATTGCTCTGTTGCTTATTTAATTTTTTTTTAAACCACAAAAGTAAGTAAAACATTTTTCAAGACAGGTTTTCATTCATTCATTTCATTCAGTTTATACCACCTATTTTGATTGCGAAGACGATACATTTCAAAATGACTTTTAATTTAGAAATTGAAAACACCTTCATCGTATTCAAGTGATGTTTTTCCCTTGCCAGTGTACAGCATTTTCAACTTCATTTATTGTGTTTAGGTCAAATAACATGGTCAAATAAAGAAAACAAAAAATCTGTATTCAAGCCATTGTCTGAATGAATTGAATGACTTAATAGATTTGGACAACACAATGCCACATCAGTGACCTGCAGGTAAACAAACAAAAGATCATAGAAGTCAAAAATCATACAAGTGTATGATGTTCTTATAGCCTAGTAAATGTGTGTGTGTGTGTGTGTTTGGGTCAGTGGAATCGCAGGTTGAGTGTGTGAGGAAGTCAGATGGTAAGGTGTGTCCTGCATACAGCAGGGTCAGGAAAAGGATGCTTACACACACACACACACTCACCCACACACTATTATGTGCCCATAGTGACTAAAGGAAAGGGCTGCTATTGTTGCTTGTGTGTGTGTGTTTGTGAGTGGGAGACGTTGGATTGAGATGCATTTGTCCAGTTCCACAGGAAATGAGCTGATATGAAGTGTGTCATTTCCTCCATTCATAACCGAACAGCTCGTGAATCATTACATGGATCGTGAAGTCGACCCTTTTATTTCTCGCTGACATTCAGAGAAGTGAGTCACAGGCAGGGAAAGTGAGCGTTGAGGGAGGCAGTGATGATGATGAGCTGTCAGGTGGGTGACTCACTTTACATTGTGGCATTACATTATCCCGTAAATATCAGCGGAAGATTAACCCGGGTGATCGTTTGAATGAGAGATTTGTAAAGTATGATGATGAAGTTTGTCATGCTAAGAGCATCTGTTCACGTCGAGCTGCGACTCTGTTTGAACTTGTAGAGACGCTGGAATACGACTGTTTTCTGCTTCCTTAGGGCTTACATTACACACACACACACACACACACACACACAATGATGCAACATCCAGGATGTAAGGATGAAGGAAAGCATGCATGATAATACAAATCTGTTTCCTGTAGTAAAGGTTCATGGATTTAAATTAATCTCCTTCCCCAGAGGACACTGTCCATTCTGTCAGTGTTTTGTGTTGAGCGACAGTAGTGGCTAAAAGGGATGTCCGGCCTACGAAAATGCACATATTAACCCTTTATTCAAATATTATTCAAAATGCGTTAAAGATTTTGTAAGCATATTCTGTAGTCGTGCTTGGAGTCGGTTGTTTTATTTGTGATAATAACTAACAAACATGGCAAACTGTGCCGACATCATTTTTGGCCTGGAGGATGTCATACAAAGAAATAATGAACACGTGCAAAAACAAGAGAGAACCAATGAAATATTAATAACTCATTGTGTTGTAGTTAATGTATGCTTTTTTCCTGTGAGCTTTTTGGTTTTCTATGCTTTTTTTTTTTTTGCATAGTAAAATAAAACCTGTAGCTGTTGCCTTTTTTTGCAAAATAATTTTGTCAGATAAATACCTAAACCAAATTTAGTGTTTTGTTTAAAATATTTTAAAAATATAAAACTCAATTTTCCTCATATTTTGATGTTTTAATCGAACATAAAGCAAAACTAAAAACAAATATAAATGCTATAAAATTGTGCAACAATAAAAAAAAAAAAAAAAAAAAAATATATATATATATATATATATATATATATATATATGAAGAGTTCAGATGCAAAAGCCTCTAAGTGCCATCTGAAATTTTCTTCTAGAATGATCATTTTTATCAAGCTCGTATATTTAAGTTCAGTAATTTCACTTAAATGGCAATGAAAATTACCTATTAGTTGTCATTTAAGTGAAATTACTGAACTTAAATATACGAGCTTGATAAAAATGATCATTCTAGAAGAAAATTTCAGATGGCACTTAGAGGCTTTTGCATCTGAACTCTTCATATATATATATATATATAATATATATATATATATATATATATATATATATATATATATATATATATATATATATATACTGTTTGGAACAGCATGTCCAAGGTAAAATATAACAGTGTAGTATAATAAATATATAATCACTTTTTCCCCTATGCAATATAAACAAAAGTGTTTTGTTCAGGTTTGAAAACCAATTGTCTGCGAACAACATTTAAAGGTGAAGTGGAACAGCTCTAGTGCCGTTAGCTTCCTCTTTTCCTGTGTGAACATGAACAAGCCGTCTCTTTGTGTCTCTTTCTCTCAGGATGGCTCTGGCGTGATGTTTGCAGGCTGTTATGCTGATGTATTCAGTACGGACACACTGATGGAGTAAGTCTTCACGTTTTGCATTTCATTAACACTCACATCAATATTCATCATGTTTAAAAGCCCTAAAGACAGTCCTTGATGTTCTGTGCTTTTAGAGAAGCGTTCAGACGCCTATAAATCAGCCAATATTTGGCCATATTAACAATATCAGCATTGGCGGATTGAAACAAATGTTGGTATCAGCCAAAATGTACTCTGCATCCATAAAAACTGAAATTACACTGGCTACCTTTTCTCCAGTATTCTCAATGTTAATATTCAGACCTTTTACTGATATGCCAAATTAAGTTTAAACTGATTGACGTGATATTGATGAGCAGTGGTGATGATAATTCTGTTTAACAGGCAGTGCTAATGTCATTTTGCTGAAACGCACTTCCTTAGGACATTATTGGACATCTTAAAGTCATTTTAAAGCCCATCACATCTTCTAGCGTCACTCTGTGAGGCAGTGTTGTTTTGTGAGTTGAAGCTAGTTAAGGCTAAAAATAGTGTCTTTGGCTCCTCCTACCTCATTCATCATTGTCCCTCCCACTGCAGCCCATATGTAGATTTATTGAAGGTGGGTGTGGCCAAAAGGTGGAGCCTTATTTAAACCTTTAAGTACAATTGAATCATGAGAAACAAGTTTATTTTAGAAAAAGTAGGTGAAGGTGAGTTGTCAGACATCCTCATTTGACGTACAGTTTTATTCACACTGTGTCACAGCGAAGTACGCAAGACACAGGGGAGATGTGCCTTTATTAAAACACTCTGACGTCTCATCTCTGCTGATTTTGGTTCTGTTAGTGTGTATGTGAGCTGTCCTCAGAGATAGATAGACTTGACAAACCACCATCAGCATCAATAATCTGTGATTTAAAAACACCCTCGTCGCTTGCTCGCCCGGTGTGTGCGAGAAAGAGAGCAGAAGACACTAGAGGGCAATGTTTCTTCTCCACATTTGAGAGCTGAGTTCTGGGGGGTGGGGGGATTTTTAATCATAAAGGTAATTTAATCATAAAATGACTTATTATTTGCATTAATAAGTGCAGTAACGAATAATATTACAGTCTAGTTTCACAGACACAGATGGGCATTTAAGTAGCTTTAATAAAAGTTAAAAAAAACATTACTGGTGTGCATCTTGAGACAAAACAATGGCACTGACCTATTTTAAGATATCTTAGTGCAAGTTGCTTTCAGTTAAAACAGCTCAAATTTGCATTTTAGTCCGGGATTAGGCTTAAGCCCGATCTGTGAAACCAGGGGAGTCAATGTTTATTTCGTGGGAAAATGTACATTTGTAAATTGGATAATATTTAGAGCTTTGAAGCACTGGAAAAAAGTGTGAATCACTTGAAAAGTGCTTGAATTTATCTCTCAAAAGGTTGTACCAACCCTGAAATGAATAGTGTAAAAACATTGGACTGTTTCTGCCACAACAATACCATGGTTTACAGTTAGCGGTGCTACGTTAAATCCACCGTGAATGTTGGTGATTTGTGGACTGAAAAGCCTTCTTTGTTTTGCATTGTTCGGGTCCATTTTGAAAGAAAATATCAGGGATATATTTTAGCACAATAAACTATTTGTTTTTTCTATGTTTTATCTTAAGTATAGGCCTATTTTCTAGTTTACACTACCGTTCAAAAGGTTGGGGTTGGTATGATTTTTAAAATGTTTCTGAAAGAAGTCTCTTCTAATCACCAAGGCTGCATTTATTTGATCAAAAATACAGTAAAAACAGTAATTTTGTGAAATATTATTACAATTTAAAAATAAGTTTTCTATTATAATATATTGAAAAATGTAATATATTCCCGTGATCAAAGATGAATTGTAACAATACCATGGTTACAATAGCGTTGCTAGTTGCTACATTAAATCCATTGTGAATGTTGGTGATTTGTGGACTGAAAAGCCTTCTTGCTCGTTCATGGCACAATGTTTCTCCTGGTTTCTACGTCAGAGCTGTTCGATCTGATATGGTTTACAACAGAGAATTCTGCACTGTATTTGAATGCTTCTCACTAGATCTCGCAGCGATGATATTAAAGGCACAATATGTAACTTTTTTGCTTTAAAAATAGCAAAAATCACTATATCTATGTTATATATTTTTTTTAGTTGTTTACTTACATTATCCCGACTGTTTCCAACAACTTTCAAACCAGGAGAAATTTGTAATTTAATTCGAGAAACGTCCCGTTTCTTTATTTCCGTTTTGTCGCAGTCAATGGCGTCATATCCGCGTTGTCCCTGGTTTCCGCTTGTACTGCCATGGCAACCAGAGCTATGAACCAGAGCCCTCTGATAGTAACCAAGACGACAGACGTGGACCACTGTAGTTCGCAATGTCTATCTGCACGCTGTTGTTTCGTTCAAACATTACGGACCATGGCAAGCAGACTTTAGATAAAAAAGGAGAACTAAAACGAGAATCAATATCAACGCGGTGTTTTCGAGATGCCAAGAGCTCCCATATATAAACGAGAGCTCCACGTCCGAGACTCGACCGCTCCTACATGTACTTTATTAAACAGGTGAGCACATTTACATAAAACTAATCAATGTTATATAGTTCAACAATGATAAAATGTTAGAATATGATCTGTATGTTATTCTCATGTTGATCTAGCTTACTGCTAGTCTCATACAGACAAACTAACACATACATTTCAACACATTCAAATGCAGTTTAGTGTGCTAGTGTAATGTTAGACCAAGTGAAACAGCGCTGCGTTACCTCACAAGTTTAATTTGTCTAATAAACTGACCTGTGAGTAGTAATTCTGCACTTGTGTGTAGTTCGGTAGAATGAAATGTCCATATTCCTTTTATATCCGCGGGACTTGCGTCGCGTGTGGAGCTGATAGCTGTCTCTTAGCAATCCCGAACTGCTTCATATCATAGTCATGACAAAAACATCGATGTATTCAGTCACCCATAAACATTATTAGAACGGTCGGCTTGACGTTGACGACAAGATCCATAATTCTTAGCAAATGTTGCGTCATCAAACTACGCCTTTGTTATTGTAAATAGGTTAGCGACCCCTAGTGGAGAAAAAATTCCATACTGTACGTTTAATACTGTGGCGAACTCACACGCTTTCTCACTTGATCTCCCAGCGCGGTGTAGTAACGGTGTTGCATGATCGGCCCGCGAGTAACCCTGTTCTGAGCTTGCACTACACTGTCTAATATTGGTTTGAACTAATAAACTGTGTAATCTGGTGACTGTCGGCATTGCTCTGCATCTGTCGGTGCAGTGTGAATTCACATTAACCATTTTATATGCAATTCAAATACATAAATCTGAAGTTTAAATGTTTTTGGAGTGTACTTTGAAATAATACTTTTTTATGTAACACATTTTTCAGGTTTAGAATTCTAAGAATAGTGGTGAACGTTACCTAAACATTCTCCACATCTCTTATTGGTTGGACAAACATATAGTCCCTCACCAAACAGTGTCAGTGTTATGGCTCTTGCATACTGACTCCGAAATTCGCATCCGAAATTTTTGCACGTTAAAAAATAAATATGACCTCACATTATGTCAATCATGCTTGCACACTGTCTCCGAAACTTTCGTCCATCATAAAGCAATTCGGATCAGGTTTGATTTTCAGCGTTTTTCGCATCCATAACAAGCATTTGAATGGTGTTTTGAGAATTCAGAGCCACCGAATACGAAAAAAAGCATGTGAAAATTTTGGACTCTGTGTGCAAGGACCTTGAGTCCGAAATTTTCATATCCTTTTTTTCGTATCTGTCATTCTGAATTGTCAAAACACCATTCAAATGCTTGTTATGGATGCGAAAAACTGACTTTTTTTATGACGGACAAAATTTTTGTAAGGTCGTATTTATTTTTTAACGTGCGAAAATTTCGGATGTGAATTTCGGACTCAATGTGCAAGGACCTTTACTGTGTCGTGCTGGGGTGCGTTTTCCGTACAACAACCTAACTCGTTGCTGAACTACCAAAGCACAATGCATCGTTAAAGAAATCAACTAGCTAGTCACGACTGTTTCCCAAAACCGTACTGCCACAAATTTGCCGTTCAACCACGTTGGTTAATGATGTCACACAGGTTATGGATTAATAAATTCTTTTAATGAATCCGTTTGAGATCGAATTAATGCTAGATTTCTTGCTATAAATTACAGACACGGCATCTGAGGACCAATTCTCCGTTTCCTCTCAGTGATTTTTGCTTTATTTCCAGATTCAATCATAAGCTCGCACATGCACACTCTTCAAAAACGCCTCTTTAAATCTCTTGAGAGGCGTAAATGACATCTGTATATAAGATATTATTATAGTATTAAAAGATATAGATTTGACCGAATGTCAGCTTGCTTATTTTTCTCAAGATAAGGATTTATTAAGCCCACATCTCATGCAAACAAGAAATGATGCTTCTAATAACAGGGCGAGAGCTGTCGTTCCAACCACACAACTTTGCGATGCTGTTTGCGAATGTTCGTTGGAATGGTTTTAGGAAACACTGACTCATTGATCTACACTGATGACGACGGAACTAGCGACCCTAGTTGGCTGACGATGCTCAGACAAGCATAATATCAAATGAAATATCATTTTCATCATGCGCAGAGTTGAATGTTTGATATTAGAGTGTCAGGAAACACATGATTAGAGTAGTGTAAAAAATATGACTTATCACAGCTGTGACCTGAAGCTGTATTGATTGGAGAAGTCAGGTTATGACGCATACTTGCTATTTTTGATGTTTCTCCCAAATGGAGCGGATATCATGATCATCATCTCCATTGTTGTTACTAGCATGGTTTTTTTCAACCCTAGATGTATGATATGCTCAGAGCCCTTGTCCGTGATGTTCACATATAATGCACACTGGAAAACATGAATCCAAATCTTCACCAAACCCACCAAATATTCACAATATTGTGAAATATTTGTACTATTTTTTTTTTTCTATCATCACCCTTTTTCATGCAATTTTAAACAAAAATGGGACAGATTTTTTTTTTTATCATATGTTGGGAGTGAAATGAGGGCGAGTACTGTAAATAATAAGAGAATTTTAAACTATCTGTTCAAATGACCTAACAATTTTTTTTTTTTTTTTATAATGACACTATTAACAAAAAACAGGTCCAAACATTTATGTTTAATATGTAAGATTCTTGCAATTAAAACCATGCAGACTTAAAAGTCCAAAATGCTTTGCTTTAAGAAAGGAGAAGTGTGGGTGTGTTTGATTGCGTTTGCTTTGATAGCTCATGGTTGATTTGGCTCCCATGACATTCTGTTACATCCATTCCCTCCATGTTCAGCTTCTAGCAGGAGAGAAAAACCGCAGACGGCAGCATAAGCAGGATTCTGGACGAAGTTACATGCTAGGACACAATTAATTCTCACTGTGAGCGGCGGACACAGTCCTGTAAATCTGCCATGAATGTGCAATATATATCGGAGAGCTGCTCTCCGTTTTGCTTGCAGCAGGCAAAAATGTGCCAGTCTGATGCTAGCCTTTGTCCTTTTTCAAATCTTTTTTTTGTGTATTTTACTTGGCATATTAATTCTGTTTCAAAATCTGGCCAGCATATTAAAAGAGGAAAACAGTGGATGTAGTGAAGCGAACAAAAGACAAGCGATGCTCTCCCACTCTCTGCCTGTATTGATTTTGTGAACTCCACTCTCTGAAGTGCAGCCCAAGCTGCTGTCTTTATCAAAGAATGATTCTCTCTCTCTCTCTCACACACACACACGGATATGAAATCACTGATTCTAGCTGGTGTTGCCTTCTCACTCTGATACCTTTTTCATTTTTAGTCATTAATTTTTTCCCCTCCTCTACTCTAGATGATATTTATTCTTTCCGAGCGCTCGGCACGCATTTGAGAGAGAGAGAGCGAGAGAGAGAGAGAGAGAGAGAGGGAGGTGAGAGGGAGAGATGCAGGATGGTGATGATGTTGCCGCAGCACTGATGATGCTCTGGGGAGAATGCTGAAAGACACACTAAACTCACACGCGCCTGTCTCTGGGAGAGACCCTGCGCCCGCAGCGCTGCTCTTAAAGGAAGTTATAAGCGTTGCTATTTTCAGTGTGAGAGCGAGCGAGGCTCAGGCGGGCACGCGACTGCTCCTGCTGCTCCGCGTTCGCCGATGTTCAGTGGGGAATTGTGGGGATGTGAGAGGAAAGGAGAATGAGTGAATGAATTACTCAAGTAAACAGCAGCTCGTGGAAGAACATCAGAACGCGGACGCACACGCATGCAAGGGACAGAATGGCAAGTTTCGGGAAACTTACGGATTACTTTAACCGTCGGCGTTCCAGAGATGAGCTCATGACCCGGAGGGATGCCCGTCGCAGCGGCAGTTACTGTTGCACGGTCGCCGAGGCCAGGTACTCCTAAAACTGCGGGATTTGAGAGTGTGCATTCTAGGAATTTTGGGTGTGTGTCCTGCCTGAGATTTCCAGACTTTTATTTTGAAAACAGCTGGTATATTTTGTTAATACTCTAATAATGCTGACATGTGAATTTCATGTGGCATTGCCTTTAAAAGAGATGAGCAAATTGATAAATCACCTGTAAATATAGCGGATAAAATCTTTAATGATGTTTTTGTATATTTTGGTTAATAGTACTTGATGGGTGTAGTGGTTCCTGGAGTGGTTCGAGTGCAGTCAGTTCACCTGGACGTCTGGTCAGTGGGAGGAGGACAGAACAGGGCGGGTTGAGAGAAATGAGCAGCCAATGAGATAAGAGAATCTAGAACAGATGGGGGACCGTGACTGGCAGGGATTGAACTGAATCATCAGGATGTTTTATTCCTGAACCTTTGAAAAGGTGTGCTTATACATCAAATCTCTGAATGCAGTGACTTTATTGCTCAGGTGTTTTGTTTTATTCTATCTCAGGTTATGTTGCCTTTGAGTTGCATCTGATTTTATTTTAAAATTCCCTTGGAGAATTAAAAAAATGAGTCAGTACAGTAAGAGTATAGATTAGAACTATAAAATGAATGTGCAGCAGCTCAGATAATCTCTGTGTCTTGGCAAATTTGAGCACAGTTTGAGACATTGTTGATCTCTTATGAAACTCTAGAAGAGACGCATGTGAGATTACCAGGGTCTTTTTCTCAGGAGAAACCTCTGAGAAGCAGGAGACATCATTTACTCACTCTCATATCATTTCAAATCTAATGATTTTCTGTTTTTGAACACATAACGAGTCATTCTGGATGTACTAATCGGTTCTTTTTCTATAGAATGAAAGCGTATATGGGGCTGGGGATTTTCAGTCAGTTTTATTTATGTACTATTTACTTTTATTTATATATTTTCAGTTAGTAGTTTTGTTATATGCTTTTATATGCGTTATTAGGTTTTTTATATTTCTGATTAGCTTTATTTTTATTTAAGTTTTAGTCATTTTAGTTGTTCAACTTAAAACTTAGTTATTACATTATTACGTTTTTATCAGATTTTTATATTTTATTTTATTTAAGCTTTATTTCAAATTGACAAACAATTTTTTAATAGGTTTTTTTTTTAACAATAACAACCTTAGCTATGTTTCCATTCAAAGTTGCAAATTTAACTTATGCTCAAAATTGGAATATTGCATTAAAAAATGTGTGGATAAAGCAGCGTTTCCTTCCAATGTGTTCAAGAGAATCGTGACTTCCTGGGAAATTGGCACAAAATATCTGTAATAAAAATGGAAGTCGCTGCAATCGGTGAAGCCACTCTGGCTCTTTATTCCTCCATCATAATGACTTGAGTCTCAGAGCGCACAGGCGAAACGTAATAAACGCTGTCATGATCTCTTGCGTTCGGATGCTGGTGTTTGGGAACACAATCATGCGAGACGCTTCTGAGAGGGAATTAAACCAAATCATTCTGATGGCTCTGGCACTTCAGAACGACCAAACCAACATCTGAGATGCTGTGCGCTGATTGGATACCTGGACTAATCAGCGGACCAATCAGTTATTTGTTGCGCATCAAGGGATTTATTCGGTAAATGTGTTTTTTATCTTAGTTTTGTACATGTCTTTTTAATCGGATAAAAGAAATGTTTCCGCCTCAATTGAAATGCATGATTTCTAAAAATGCACATCTTGGCTTTTCAGCTAGTGTTTTTTTTAATGCAGTATCCCAAAATGCACATAAAAATAGGTGGCTGGAAACAGTTCAATCGTTTTAAAGTCTGTACTTCTGTAAGAACATATTTCTGAGTAAAACATGGTATTAAATTGTAGGTCAGGGCTTGGTTTTATCCACTGAACTGATTAAAGCCAGGTGTTTGCTGGGGTTGGAAAAATGATGTCAGAGGTAAAGCAAGTTATCAAGTTTTGACAAAAGATTACGAAGAATTTTTTTTAAAGAAAAGTGGAATAAGACCAGGAACATGTATTTAAAAAAGTCAGTGGTCTCTTAAGATTTCATGTTGTTCTGCTCTAGTTCTTAAATCTAATTTTTATTGCAGGCCTCCAAAACTTATTAGTGAATATTAATAAACTAAATTCTCTTTATTACCCTAAATTTTATTTGTCCACAATATGATCTAGATTATCTTTATACATTTTATGAAATAATTTGTCACATTGGTCATAATTAAAGGTTTTTTTGTAACAAACTTTATGATAATATTTTGCTTTGCCATTGCTTTATAAAGTAAATAGTTTATCTGGGAAAGATTAATGATGGGAAAACCATATGAAGCCTTTAATATTCGATCAATAGTGGAAGTTTATTTATTGGCATAGACCTCGATTAAACGCTCTCCAGCTGCTCTTCACATCTGTGCTTCAGCTTTCCTTCTTTTCTCTGTTTCTGTAGTTTTTGGGATGTTTTGTTGTGTGATTTATTGTATGTTGTTTTTCTAAAATGCAGAACATATTTTTTGCGCTGTTTCTTTGATTTACTTGGGTGTTTTGGATCGTAAGCTCGTTGCATAACCCAGCGCCTGTTCAGATCACAGACAGACGCCGTCACATTCTGCTGTAGAATTTCCTGAAGCCGTTTGGAATTCACTGGTCCTTCGTTGCCAGACATTCACACATGAATGCGGCCAAATCTCCACACGCTGCTACACTCCATTCTGCATGCTTGAAGAGTAATGTTTTCAACATTACTATAACCTTTCAGATAGACCGATACAGACTAGTTCATCTAATGCATGCAAACTTTACATGCTTCAGCTGTTTGAGATCATTTTAATAAATTTTAGTGCATAAATTTGATATGGTTGTACTAATTATTAAACCATAACAATAAATAAACATAAATAAACACACTTCTTTGAACTCGCAGGAGAAAATCACATGTTAAACATAAAAAATAAAATGTTCAAATACACAACCACACACTTGCATAGTGCAGTTATACAGTGTAAAACATTATACAATGCAAAACATTGATTGTTCGTTCTTTTATTGTGGAGATTCTTTCTGAAAATCATGTATTTTAATGAATCGGACCGTGATTGATTATTGATCTGTTGGTTATGATTGCTTGTTTGTATTCCAGGTTGTTGGAGCGACGGCTGCAAAGGCCTCTGTTGGCGAAATCCAGAACATTACCCAGCATCCCCCAGTCCCCTGCTGCCATCCGTGTGCAGCAATCTGAGAACGTTTGTGAACGACAACACCGCCCACGTGTTCCTTCCAGCCCCGGTGGTCTCGAAGCATGTACGCTGCCCCCTGCAGGTATTGCGTGTGTGTTTGTGTTTATTTATGTTTCTTTGAACCGCACACCCATGTTATCAAAACATATTTTATTAGACTCTTGGTTTTGATGATTCTGCTGTGAATTACATGAAAAGATGTTCTGTAGGGTGACAACCAAAAAAAACTGAATCTCATGAAACATGTCCAGCTCACATTTCACCTCGAAATCAAAAGAAGAAATAAGAGAAATTATATACAGTGAGGAAAATAAGTATTTGAACACCCTGCTATTTTGCAAGTTCTCCCACTTGGAAATCATGGAGGGGTCTGAAATTGTCATCGTAGATGCATGTTCACTGTGAGAGACATAATCTAAAAAAAATAATCCAGAAATCACAATATATGATTTTTTAACTATTTATTTGTATGATACAGCTGCAAATAAGTATTTGAACACCTGTCTATCAGCTAGAATTCTGCCCCTCAAAGACCTTTTAGTCTGCCTTTAAAATGTCCACCTCCACTCCATTTATTATCCTAAATTAGATGCACCTGTTTGAGGTCGTTAGCTGCATAAAGACACCTGTCCACCCCATACAATCAGTAAGAATCCAACTACTAACATGGCCAAGACCAAAGAGCTGTCCAAAGACACTAGAGACAAAATTGTACACCTCCACAAGGCTGGAAAGTGCTACGGGGAAATTGCCAAGCAGCTTGGTGAAAAAAGGTCCACTGTTGGAGCAATCATTAGAAAATGGAAGAAGCTAAACATGACTGTCAATCTCCCTCGGACTGGGGCTCCATGCAAGATCTCACCTCGTGGGGTCTCAATGATCCTAAGAAAGGTGAGAAATCAGCCCAGAACTACACGGGAGGAGCTGGTCAATGACCTGAAAAGAGCTGGGACCACCGTTTCCAAGGTTACTGTTGGTAATACACTAAGACGTCATGGTTTGAAATCATGCATGGCACGGAAGGTTCCCCTGCTTAAACCAGCACATGTCAAGGCCCGTCTTAAGTTTGCCAATGACCATTTGGATGATCCAGAGGAGTCATGGGAGAAAGTCATGTGGTCAGATGAGACCAAAACAGAACTTTTTGGTCATAATTCCACTAAACGTGTTTGGAGGAAGAAGAATGATGAGTACCATCCCAAGAACACCATCCCTACTGTGAAGCATGGGGGTGGTAGCATCATGCTTTGGGGGTGTTTTTCTGCACATGGGACAGGGCGACTGCACTGTATTAAGGAGAGGATGACCGGGGCCATGTATTGCGAGATTTTGGGGAACAACCTCCTTCCCTCAGTTAGAGCATTGAAGATGGGTCGAGGCTGGGTCTTCCAACATGACAATGACCCGAAGCACACAGCCAGGATAACCAAGGAGTGGCTCTGTAAGAAGCATATCAAGGTTCTGGCGTGGCCTAGCCAGTCTCCAGACCTAAACCCAATAGAGAATCTTTGGAGGGAGCTCAAACTCCGTGTTTCTCAGCGACAGCCCAGAAACCTGACTGATCTAGAGAAGATCTGTGTGGAGGAGTGGGCCAAAATCCCTCCTGCAGTGTGTGCAAACCTGGTGAAAAACTACAGGAAACGTTTGACCTCTGTATTTGCAAACAAAGGCTACTGTACCAAATATTAACATTGATTTTCTCAGGTGTTCAAATACTTATTTGCAGCTGTATCATACAAATAAATAGTTAAAAAATCATACATTGTGATTTCTGGATTTTTTTTTTTTAGATTATGTCTCTCACAGTGGACATGCACCTACGATGACAATTTCAGACCCCTCCATGATTTCTAAGTGGGAGAACTTGCAAAATAGCAGGGTGTTCAAATACTTATTTTCCTCACTGTATTTATATTGCATGAAGGACAATATTTTTAACTTTTTAAGCAGTTTCGTTTTTAATAATTTTAATAATTCTTGTGTTGATTTTGTTTTAATTATAATCTGCATATTAAAAGTACACTATATAACATATGGCCCTCCAGTTATTAAAAAACAATAATGCAGAGATTTTGCAAAGGAACATTTATTTTGGTTGTGCATGACTGCGGATGAATATGGTTTGCATGAGACGTGATTGTAGCTCTACACATTAATAGACAATATTTCCTTGATGATAAATTCCAGCGCAGCTCTACAGCATCCAACAAAATGACCTTTCTGAATCGATAATGCTTTACAATGAACTCTCTTATCTATTTATCTGTTCAATAAAATACCTTACTGACCAGTTGAGTGATAAACACGTTTACAACATTTCTAATCTCTCTCCATCTCTGAAAAGCCAAGCCAATGTTGATTCTTGTTTTATTACGGACAATAGGTTTAGCGGCTCCATGTTCAAACTTTCAACCTATGACACGCATGAAAGTAGCCGAAACAACTTTTCTCTGTTTGCGGATATGACGAGACATGGGCGAGTGATGCATGTACGCAATTTCCCATTAAAACTATACCCTCGGGTCTAAAATATAAACACGTATAATAGGCTTACCATAGTGAATCAGAGTAAGACGAAAACAAGTTTTGGAAGAGGGATTCATGATGTATTATTAACTCATTATTTAAATTAAAGTTTAAAGTTGCATAGTGTCCCTTTAAATTTATACTGTACAATTGAAATAATATAGCATTTTTTACATTACAATAATGTTTTTTTGTTATTTTCTCATTACAGTAATGAAATTTAATGAGCTAAAAACATCCTGAAAATGTTGCAGTGCAGAAACACTTATTGGTACAAATAATAGGCCCCATTTTCTTCATGCAAAATGTAATTTGGATTTTTTCTTTTGATTTTAGGATAAAAGTGTTGTTAGACTCACCCTCATATTCTGAATATTTTTTATTTTTCAGCATTTGAACGAGCAAGTTGATCTGTTGAGCAAAAATAATAAATATGACTGAAAAAACATCAATTTGATAGAATTGGCAGTATAGTTGTGAATGGACGACATTTCATTCGGTGGCTGGAACGAGAATCTTCCACACGGCATATTCCATTCACAACATGTGTGAGCTTTGCGCCATGTGCGATTGTTCAGCGCGTTCAGCCGTCTGCGCGCTCTCGATATTTACTTCTGCCTGCACCGCTCAGCCAAATCCCCCCTTCACTCTCTTTCTCACGCTTTTCTCCTCAATTCTCACAGCTGCGCTGCTCTTGTGTTAAGCTTCTGTGAAGGATTTTTTCACTGTCTCTCAAATGTAAAACCTAAAGTCTTTGGCTTCCTCCCTATTCTAGTTGCTTAGCAACTGCCGTCGCCAACAGCGGAGCGTCGTGGCTGTTTAACACACACACACACTCCGAATCCCAGCCGTCACCCTCAGTGTGTTTGACGTGCTCATTATGCTGGGATCATGCCAAATGAGGGCCGTAATGTCTCATAGCAACTCTGACCCAGATTTGACTGACTCAACTGTAATAAACATGAATAACTCTGTTCCAGCGGTCTGACAGCTCCCTTATGTCCTCATCAGAGAGTCTGCAGATCTAGCCGCGAGGCAGGGGCTGCCTGGGAATAACCACCAGCCAAATAAAGTTAAATCTGGCGTGTGTGATATTTCACTGATGTGTGATCAGTATCGTACCCGTCTGTCTGTCCTCAGGCGAGATGTGGCGGCTCGAAGATGAGAACGAGAGGGACGTCGCTCCGGGTGCCGTTGACCTGCGTCCGCGCTCTCAGTCGCCGTTCTCACATTTCCGGCGTCGGGCGGCGTATCTGAGGAAGAGCATGTCTGCGGATGATCACCTGGGGGATTCAGAGTTTGAGTCCGCCCAGCCGGAGGGGAGGAGCTTAGCCGATCCTAAAGTCAAACTGAAGAGGAAGTTTGTAAGTACTTGTGTCCAAACTTGCTTTATTCTAAACTGAGTTCACCCAAAAAATGCGTTCGGTCATTATTAACTCCGAACCTGTATGTGTTTATTAATGGAACCATTTGTTTTGCTTTTTTCTTGGATTTTTATTCAAACTGGTGAAATGCATACAAGAAGTTACATTTTAAATTAAATGCAAACGCAAATGAGACTTAAATTATTTTAGGTCTGTTCCTCACGCGAAGCTACACTGCTGTTCTTGACAGAATTCTCTTCTGCTCACCAAGGCTGCGTTTATTTTAAAAAATACAGTAAAAATAGTAATATTGCGAAATATTATTACTGTTTTCTATGTGAATATATAGTAAAATGTAATTTATTCTTGTGATCAAAGCTGAATTTTCAGCATCATTACTCCAGTCTTCAGTGTCACATGATCCTTCAGAAATCATTCTAATATGATGATTTGCTGTGTGTATATATGTATATAAACACTTTTCTATATATATTACATATATTATACTTTTATTCAGCAAGGATGCATTAAATTGATCAAAAGGGGCATTAAAAGACATTTATAATGTTACAAAAGGTTTATATTTCAAAAACATGCTGTTCTTTTGAACTTTTTATTCAGCAAAGAATCCTAAAAAAGTAGCCCAGTTTCCACAAAAAAACACTATAATAGGGACCGTTATTAATAATTGAGCACTAATAATAATAATTGAGCATCAAATCATCATATTAGAATGATTTCTGAAGGATAATGTGACACTGAAGACTGGAGTAATGATGCTGAAAATTCAAATTGATCACAGGAATAAATTACACTTTAAAATATATTCACATAGAATATTTAAATTGTAATAACATTTCACAATATTACTGTATTTTTGAGCAAATAAATACAGCTTTGGTGAGCAGAAGAGACTAGAAAAACATAGAACATTTTAAATTTTTCTAAACTTTTGACGGTAGTGTATGTAAAGTAAATGGACAGAATTTTAATTTTCATGTAATTGAAGTAATTGAAGTCATGCACACAGAAGGTTTTGTATGAATATTTAACGTGGTGTGTATAATAGTGTGAAAGTCGAGCCCTCATTACCTGCCCGCATCGTGTAATAGAGGCTCAGGTGTTCGAATGCAACCTGGCTTGTGGAGAGGCTTCAGAACACAAAACCAAACTGTGTATGAGTGTCACTGTTTCACAGGATGGGCTCTGCTTTGCACCTAATGGGTCGTCTCTGTTTAGGGGTAAGACATCTATGTGCATGGTTGATTGTCTTAACTTCTTTTTAAGTTATCGTCAGCACAACTAGACCTGTTGGCAGTTTTAGGGATAAGAAATGTTTCATAGCAATATTTTGAACGCAGCTGTTCAATAAGTCAAATGATAAATAAATAAATAGGCTAACTATAAGCTATATTGCACAAGACCATCTTAGTCCTCACAAAAAATGGTGGCGGACAGGCTTTGTATAAAATAACAGGAATGTTGCTCACAGCAGGCAATTTGTAGTCAGACAGTAATTGCTTTGAAATTTATTGTTGAATCAGTGAATTTGTTATAAAAGCACTTTAATGTTTGTACTGCGGGGCTTTAAATGGGATGAATTTAGCGATGCAGCTTCTCTGAGACTGTCTGAAATTTGTGTAACCCATTTTTAAAGGGTTAGTTCACCCTAAAATGAAAGTTAAGTCATCATTTTACTCACCCTGCTGTTGTTTTTATGCATCAGGCTTTAAAAAAGACACAGAATGATCCACACATGAGCTAATAGTGTCCTGACTCGAGCACAGAAGACCAACGGCCATGGTCAGGGTTTTTGTTAATTAATACATTAAATTTCGGTTTGTTTTCCACCAAACCCTATCATATACCATATCATATATATCAAATAACACTTGGAATATACGGCACGTGTCGCATGGGATCATTCTGTGATATTTTGCATCTTTTCTTAAAGCTTGATGCCTGTCGCTATTCACTGCCATTATACGAACGAGTGTGAGCGGGACTTTTTTTCCTTCTTTTTTCCATTTTTTGTGGTCCGAAAAAGAAAGAATGGCATTAGAACAACACGAGGGTGAGTAAATGATGATTTAAGTTTTATTTTAGCGTGAACTATCCTTTTAACACAGCTACTTAAAATATTAGAATTAAAACACAAAGAATAAATCTATATAAACTCTCAAGTCAACCTCAAGTCAGTTGTCAAGTTGTCTATCATCTCATACCAATTTATGTGTATTTTATAAGCTCTTTTCCTCCTGAATCGTTCATTTTCAGTGTAGGAGTGTCATGGTACAGTAAGCAGATTATTTCGCTTTTGTAATGTGGATTATTTTCTAAAGAAGCAAGTATACTGTACGTTTAATAATTTCCACTACGCTGACACATTCAGAAATCGTTCCAGGGTTGCAGAATGCTTTATTTTCAGAGAGCTTAGTTGTAACAATTTTGTACAAATAAACAGTGCTTTGGCAGTCTGCCGACAACTGCCAGCTTAAAGAGGTTTGTTGGAGAAAATGGCTGGAAAAGCTTTTTTGCTGCATTAGCTTGCTGTTTGAATGGTTACAGATGAGTGTGTGGACTTCTAGTGAACTTTACGTGCTTGATCTGTGTGGAGAGAAATGACTGCAGCAGCTCCATCAGGAGGATGTTTGAATAATTCATTATGGATATAATGGCAAGTATTTGTCATATATTAATCAAATATTTTAATGCATGATGATGCATTGAGGTTGGATTGGTTATGTGCTCCGAAGTTGTGTTTGCATGGGGACTAGAAAATCATAGGAATGGTCATGCATGACTCAAGTAAAATTCAATGATACTTTACAGTTCTCGTCTATTCAGGCAGGACTAAGGCTAAAGAACAATAACTATTTTAGTGTCCACACCAGCGGACGATATCGTTCTGTTTTGTCAGCAGCCGCTTTAAAATGCTAGAGCTCTTTAAAGTCTTTAAAGTCTGTCTGTCAATGTTTTTATCGTTCATTAGCTGGAAAAAAATATTTTTCTGAAAGTAATTCCATCGATATCGTTTCTCTGTGCTGTAGTCTCTGCTAGTCTTTTATATTTAGAATGATTTTTAGAGCTATGACTTTATCATTGTAGTTATCGTCTTTGGTGTGAATGGGCCTTAAGACTAAAGAAAATGTATTTTGTGTGAATCTCACAAATAATGTCCAAGTCACATTTCACCCAAAAAGATTGCAAAAAAAAAAAAAATTAAACCTAAAAATTATCATTTAGTATAAAGACTAGTTGTATATTTTACTTTATAATTTAGCTTTATTTACCAGAAATTATTTTTATTTATTTTAATTTAAGTTTCAGTTAACTATAACAGAACTGCATCAAGGAAATAAACTATGTAAAAATAAAACTAAATAAAATATGACCTGGACATTTTCAGGAGATTTTCTATGAAAGGGTTTATCATAGTAATAATGCAACAAAAAAAACATCCTTAAATAAACATCCTAATGAATCCTAATGTAAGATCCTAATGTTTTGTATTTATAACATTGGAATAATTCCGAGAACAGCAATTTAAAATAAATTCCCAGAGGAATGTTTGTATTTCAGTTTTATATGTAATTTTATGTCTGCTGTGTAGTTCTGCAAGCGGAGCTCTAGATGGCAGTGCTGAATAGGCATCTGTGTCTCTTAATGCTGAAATGATCATCAAAACCCTTCATTAAGAGCATGAACACTTAAACGTTTCCAGAAATTACAAATGTACAGAAGACAAGCATCACTAATAGGAAAGGAAAGAAAAATCTAGAAGAAATTGCAACGTTTAAAGTGTCATCTCTTTTGTATGTGCTGTTTTGTTGAAATGCACACACACACAGATGCACTAGCCCACACAAACACACACACACACACACACACACACACACACACACACTTGAGAGGCGAAAGGCTGGACATTTTTTCCTCGCAGCAGTGGTTGCTGTTGGTTACGTGGTGAAACGGCGGCCATTAAGGGTCATTATGTATTTAGTTGTGGGGCGTCGCTCCCATACTCATCCTCTCACTCTTCCCTCTGAAGTTTGTCCTTCCTTTCTTTTCTGTTTTGTTCTGTCTGCGTTTTATCCATCATGTCTTCCTAACAGAAAGCTTGTTACCTAATAAAGCAGTTTAGTTGACGCACTTAGTTAACTCTAACCAGCGGCGATAGATTAAGCTCTGGTAAAGTGTTGCAGACTCTCCATTGAAAATATGTTTGTATTAGTCAAAAGATGAATGAAATGCATCCTGACGCATGGTTTGCTGAATGTTTATGCATGTGTGAATGTGACTAAATTATTTGAATTGGATAAACAGAACCATCCCTCAGTCTTTATCGAATCAATTCATTCTCGTGAGAACTTGCGATTGGAATAAAAGCTAAAATCAACAAACATGGTTTTTTTTTTTTTTCCAGTAAACATCAACCAGACGGAACGTGATTCACACAATTTTTTTTTTTTTTTGCAGAAATAAAAGATGAAAAAGCATATTAGGAGTTTCTGAGAACAGTATTTGTGATGTTTTTGAGAGGGGGATGGGATCGACACAAACAGAAAGAGAGAGATGCTCTCAGGGATCGAGTTAAAAATATGAGAAATCCAAATGTTTACTTTTTTGGATATTGATTAAATTCAACTACATGTAGTTCACTGTGTGCGACAGATTGTAAACAACCACGCTAGCAACCACTTGGCAACATTGTTGCAGTTTTTGTTTGGCAAGCAACACTTATATTTTCTTCAGAAAATGTACAAATTATGTCAATTATGGAGAATAAAACGTGTTTCTGTCCGAATATGAATTTGTACCTACCCTCTGAAAAACCCCTTTGAAACAATTTTCACTTAGAAATTGCTAGTAAGTTTCACAAATAATTACAAAGAATATGCAACTCATTGAACTAAGCATGACATTTTGAAGTAGAAAGCCTGAAATGGTAAAATGCACTCCAATAATCTTCAAAAAATAATGTTTTACAGTGTAGGCAACTAAATTGTTTGTGAATTATATTCCATTCATCTCTGCTCTGATTGCGTATTAATCAATTAGAGATGTATGATTGTTAATTACGAGGTGTCTTCTTTCTGTATGCACACTAATAAGGGCTTGACAAATTGCACTTTATGGATTTATTTCATCCACAAATCATTTATTCACCCTCATTTGTTCCAAACTTGTTTGATTTTCTTTCTTCTTTAAAACACAAAGATGTGTGCTGGTCGCTCTTCTGCACACAGTTGTAAGCTTCAGAAAGAAAATCCTCATAAAAGGAGTTTATTTGACTCATGCACTGTATTTCAAGTCTCCTGAAGTCTGATAGCTTTATGTGAGGAACAGACCGAAATGTAAGTTGTTATTCACTGATAATCTTGACGTATACCCTAACTCCTAGACACAATCATGAGTTCATTAGAGAAGCAGCAATGTGCGGTTCTTAATGAATCATTCTTTTGAGTGGGATCTTTTCAATGACTTGAAGTGAGTTGAAGTAGTCCATTACTTCTTATTACCATAATTACATTTTGTAGTAGCAATAAATTAGCAATGTGCAATTCTTGAGTGAATCACTCTTTTAAGCCCCTTTCACTCCGCGCGTTGATCCCGGGAAATTGCCATAAAAGGGTGCCTTCTGTGTGAATGCAAACACGTCACGGGATTGATGCCGGGATCGGGACCTAGTAACATTACCGGGGTCAGTCCCGGAACGTGCCCTGTGTGAACAAAAGCCAGGACCAATGCCGTAAGGGATGTAACGTAGTGATGACGCACAGGCCTTTCTACAACCTATCCCACAGCATACGGGGAACGAGCCACTCGGCAAACCCAGTGGCACTACTGAGGAGTATGGACTCGTCTTCGTGTAGAAATGACGAAGAGTTATCAGCAGAACTGACATCTGACAGGAGTTATCACATCCTGACGTCACGTGTCTTTACAGGATATGTGTGAACGCACTCACAGATTTCCGGAAAATCACTGGCAGTGTGAATGAACCAAAATCAAACGAGGTTCGCATTATCAAACGAACACATTATATTATTTTTTTAAAATGAATCAGTTGATCACAGAACTGATCTGACTGATCCCGTTCTACTCACTGTCTTTATTCAGTCACAGCAGTTATTATCAGTGAATAGTGACTTAAATTATGGTTTTCGCTTCATGCAAAGTGTCCTTTTTTTGAAGCTTGAAAGCTTCAGTCTCCACTCATTGTGATTGCATGGAAAACAGCAACCAGCGCAGCCTTTGGAATTCCTCCTTTTGTGTTCGGAACGGCTTTGGAATGACATGAAGGGTAGAAAATAATGACATAATTTTAATTCTGAGAACTGTTCCTTTAATCCTGGGTTGTCATTTTATGAAATCCTGCAGTGAAAAAGTCTCCTAGAGTGTGATGTTTTTTATTTGAGTTGTGAAGCAGCAGAATCGTGTCTTGGTAACCGGCTGCTCTTGTAGCCGTGTGTTGACGTATGGCTGTATACATTTACTGCGGTCACAGTGAGCTGCTCTATTCATCAGTGTTAAATAATAACGCTGCACTTACTGACCCACACTGATTGATTTTATTGCTCTTAGGTTGAGCTAGTGTACTTGCGGTAGAGTGTTTGGGGTTTGTTGTGCGCAGGTGGACGGCTGTTAAGATGGACAGATTCAACTGCTGTACTTCTGCTGTCAAAAAAATGATTCCAGGTTAAGTTTAGCTTTGAAAGCGTGCAGTCCTTTTTTACATACTTGACGTGTGTTCTTGAGTTACTGTGGCAGTCACTGACCTCATTACTCAAGCTTTTTTTCAAATGTCTGCGTCATTAAACCAGATTTTGTTATTATTCAGAAAGCTAGCTATAAACATGTTGACTTGAACTAACTTTATAGCCAGATTCCATCCAGTAGTAGACCTGAAAGTGAAAACTTACCTTAGAAGGAAGTATTTTAAAGCTAATGCACGCTATAGCACCCCTTGTGGCAACGCCGAGAATGCAGTGCATACTTGCGTTGTTATAAATGGACACACACTGTAATGATGTTTTTCTACTGTAATTAAAGGGTTAGTTCACCCAAAAATGAAATTTCTGTCATCATTACTCGCCCTCATGTCGTTCCAAACCCGGAAGAATTTCTTTCATCTTCAAAACACAAATGAAGACATTTTTAATAAAATCTGAGCTATTTCTGTCCCTCCATTGACAGTTACGCAACTACCACTTTGACGCTTCAAAAGTTTCATTAAGAGATCGTAAAACTAATCCATATGAATCAAGTGGTGTTGTAAATATTTTCTGAAGTGACACGATTGCTTTATATATGATGAACAGATTTAATTTAGGCTTTTATTCATATATAAACATTGATCAGCGAACATAAACAGAAGCTCAACCGAACCTGCTTGACACGTGAGGACAAACCTCATTGCAGAAGCTCAAACGTGCTGTGTAACACAAGAATGAACCTCATTGGTTCTCGCTGAAGCTCAAACGTGCTGCGTAACGCGAGAATGAACCTCATTGGTTCTCGCTGAAGCTCAAACATGCTGCGTAACTCGAGAATGAACCTCATTGGTTCTTGCTGAAGCTCAAACGTGCTGCGTAACACGAGAATGAACCTCATTGGTTCTCGCTGAAGCTCAAACGTGCTGCGTAACACGAGAATGAACCTCATTGGTTCTCGCTGAAGCTCAAACGTGCTGCGTAACACGAGAATGAACCTCATTGGTTCTCGCTGAAGCTCAAACGTGCTGCGTAACGCGAGAATGAACCTCATTGGTTCTCGCTGAAGCTCAAACGTGCTGCATAACACGAGAATGAACCTCATTGGTTCTCGCTGAAGCTCAAACGTGCTGCGTAACGCGAGAATGAACCTCATTGGTTCTTGCTTGAAGCTCAAACGTGCTGCGTAACGCGAGAATGAACCTCATTGGTTCTCGCTGAAGCTCAAACGTGCTGCGTAACACGAGAATGAACCTCATTGGTTCTCGCTGAAGCTCAAACGTGCTGCGTAACGCGAGAATGAACCTCATTGGTTCTTGCTTGAAGCTCATACGTGCTGCGTAACGCGAGAATGAACCTCATTGGTTCTTGCTTGAAGCTCAAATGTGCTGCGTAATGCGAGAATGAACCTCATTGGTTCTTGCTGAAGCCCAAACGTGCTGCGTAACGCGAGAATGAACCTCATTGGTTCTTGCTTGAAGCTCAAACGTGCTGCGTAACACGAGAATGAACCTCATTGGTTCTTGCTTGAAGCTCAAATGTGCTGCGTAATGCGAGAATGAACCTCATTGGTTCTTGCTGAAGCCCAAACGTGCTGCGTAACGCGAGAATGAACCTCATTGGTTCTTGCTTGAAGCTCAAACGTGCTGCGTAACACGAGAATGAACCTCATTGGTTCTTGCTGAAGCTCAAACGTGCTGCGTAACACTAGAATGAACCTCATTGGTTCTTGCTGAAGCTCAAACGTGCTGCGTAACACGAGAATGAACCTCATTGGTTCTTGCTGAAGCTCAAACGTGCTGCGTAACACTAGAATGAACCTCATTGGTTCTTACTGAAGCTCAAACGTGCTGCGTAATGCGAGAATGAACCTCATTGGTTCTTGCTGAAGCTCAAACGTGCTGCGTAACACGAGAATGAACCTCATTGGTTCTTGCTGAAGCTCAAACGTGCTGCGTAACACTAGAATGAACCTCATTGGTTCTTGCTTGAAGCTCAAACGTGCTGCGTAACACGAGAATGAACCTCATTGGTTCTTGCTGAAGCTCAAACGTGCTGCGTAACACTAGAATGAACCTCATTGGTTCTTACTGAAGCTCAAACGTGCTGCGTAATGCGAGAATGAACCTCATTGGTTCTTGCTGAAGCCCAAACGTGCTGCGTAACGCGAGAATGAACCTCATTGGTTCTTGCTTGAAGCTCAAACGTGCTTCGTAACACGAGAATGAACCTCCATTGGTTCTTGCTGAAGCTCAAACGTGCTGCGTAACACTAGAATGAACCTCATTGGTTCTTGCTGAAGCTCAAACGTGCTGCGTAACACTAGAATGAACCTCATTGGTTCTCGCTGAAGCTCAAACGTGCTGCGTAACACTAGAATGAACCTCATTGGTTCTCGCTGAAGCTCAAACGTGCTGCGTAACACTAGAATGAACCTCATTGGTTCTCAAAAGTCAAGCAAGCATGCTCGAGCTTCTGTTTACCATATCCGAGTTGTTGAATGTTTATATGTGAATAAAAGACTTTATTGGTTCAGTGTATAAAGCGATCGAGTCTCTTCAGAAAATTTGGACTAAACCGCTCGATTCATATGGATTAGTTTTACGATCTTTTTATGAACTTTTTGAAGCGTCAAAGTGGTAGTTGCGTAGCTGTCAATGGAGGGACAGAAATCACTCAGATTTAATCAAAAAGATCTTCATTTGTGTTCTGAAGATGAACAAAAGTCTTGCGGGTTTGGAACGACATGAGGGTGAGTAATGACAGAATTTTCATTTTTGGTGAACTAACCCTTTAAGACTGTAGCTTTTGTACTTTTCGTAAACTTACTTATTTATTGTACAACTTTATATTTTGTGTAATATTACAGAAAAATCACTGTGGCGCGGTAGTGACTGTAAATTTTACATCTTACTCTTTTCTGAATTGCGTAATCGATATCTTTTTCCCCCTCTTTTGGAAAGTCAGAAAACGCAACTGGGAATAGTGGGAATGCAATGGTAATAGAATTTGCTGTGTACCTCTAAACATGTTTCCCTTTGCTTTAGTTCACTTCCATGTTCCAAACATGAATTTATGTGGAGAAGCAAATGTTCATTGCAAGTGAGAAGTGAAGAAGTGTTTATTGCATTCTGGCACAATTCTGAACTCAACAACACATGAAAGTGAGCTTTCGTAGTTAGAAGCATCTGTTCTTTCATTGAATTTTGGGCCTCATAAAATCACTTGACGAGTACATTTTTTTTGTTTCTTGTGTTGTTTTGTGATTGATTGTTTTGCGTCCCGCAACATTAACGTGGACAGACAAATGCACCAGGTTAAGCGCAGTGTAAATCGCCAACTATCATTGAAAATGAATGACTTCTGGATGCTTTATCGCTCCAAATGTCCTTGAGTGTGAACGCCCCTGTAAGGTGGACTGATTCAGTGGATTTATTGCGGCTTGTTTACAGTTGTTTTGCTTTTGCCTTCATGGTCTGCAGCCTTCTGTCAGAGACTCCATTTTGTTTTTAATAAACTGACACTTATTGGTTGTTCAACGTGAAGGGTGTATAAATATATACGTGTATGTGTGTGTGTGAGTGTGTGTGGACTGGCTGTCTCCCAGCAGTACACCCAGAGAATGCAGCCCTTCATATGCTTACAAACAGTCCTTGGAAATCCTACTTACACAGAGCGCTACTACAAGAAGAGGAGTGTGTGTGTGTGTATGTGCATGCATGTGTGTGTTTATAAATATGTGTCTGTGTCTCTGAATCTGTCTACTCCATCACGCATACACACACACACTACATGCTCTGTGCCATGCACATTTCAGACCAGCATGTTTTGTAACCGTGAGGACTCTTGGATTGGCTTTAGCTCCATTTGCAGACTGATGCTTTGAATGTTTAAACTGGAAATAAAACGCATTGATGCAGCCAGTCAGCATAAACACAACCCAAAATACAAATCCAGAGGATTGTGTTATTAGTCTACTTTGTGATTCCTCCAAGTCTTGCAAAAGAACACCGAGATGATTTAACCTGTTAACCGTTGCCAGAGCGCGGATGCACTGAAGCGGTTTTATTTATATATAGTTCAAAGTTACTATCAGATTTAATGTTATACCTTGACAAACTATACATCATTAAAAAGATATAAGACTCAAGTTTCAGAATTTGACCACTATTGTATTCTGAGAAACTTATAGCGACAGTTATTTCTTAATTTGTTTCAGGAGTTATGAAATGAAAAAATTAGTCGATACCTTTGATATGAATTATGCGCGTCAGCCGCTTTCATTCATAAAAAAACTCCCGTGCCGTCGTCATGACAGCGATACACAAAACAACGTGCCTCAGGGCTTTAGCTCAAAAATGTGCAGATTTGGAGAAATATTGATATATTCTCATAGGTTTACATCAGATTTCTATAGACAGGAATAATATTTATTGAATTTATACCCAAATGCGTCGATGTAATCATTATGAGCGTTTGCATAACTCTGATACTGTGTTTTGAATTCATACCAATAGCCTGAGGGCGCCCTCGCCGCCCTGTGCACAGTATTAGAACATGAAGAAGTGCCATAATCATGTGACAATCCAGGAAGCCTCGAACACACACAAAGCTAACGAGATCGCGCTGTAACTATGGCTGTAACATGCAGTTTTGAAGACAATAAACATGTTTGCTATGATATTTGAGTTACCTGTGTTTTTCAATCCATGCCAGGTATTTCCATAATAATAGATTATATTTATAATGTAATGCTAATCTATATAGAATCGTTGTGCAGAACACTATCCAATAGTATATTTTCTGTCTGATTTTTTATCTGAAGCCAAATTAGATCACAAAAAATTATTTAAAATACTCGATTTGCTTTATAAAGTAAGTTTATAAGCACAAACATGGTTTTAATCTCATAAATTGTCGTGTATTGATGGTGTGCTAAGCTAACATGCTAGCTAGCCCTAGGTGCACCTGCCACCTAGAAGTTATATTTTTATTATTTTTTGAATGCTTACTGAAATGTTTCTTTATTCAAGAAATGCATTTGATACAGTTTAAAATGTAAGGGTGAACTTTAAGAAAAGAAATTAGTGACTGAAACCCTATGAATAGCCTGTGAATAGCCAGTCGTTAGTAACTATAATGCAGACAAAAGAAATGCATATTTAGAGCCATAACTAGGCTGGAGAGGTGTGAATGTGTGCAGGGGGAGACTGAGACTGAATGGGGCTCGTTTGCACCACAAAACAATAAAGACAATATACTGGATAGATGGTTAGAAGATGACAATAAACATCAGTAGCATTTTAGCGTCAAATCAAAATAAAGTCACATGACATGGTCTTGAAAAACATTTCACTAAATACAGAGTTTTGGACTTATTATCTTAAGATTTTAAACATAAAACGTTTAGACATGTGGCATTAGCTGTAGTGCATTTCTAGATTGCTCCAGTGCCAACTTCAATTTTTTTTTCATGAGGATGTTTCATAAAAAATAATTTCTAATAACTTTACAAAACTTTGAAGCTATTTATAACAATTTTTGTCATTATGACAATAATTAATTCTACATTTACAATAAACTGCCAGGTGTCAGCTTTCAAATGAGATCATACTTGTGCTTTTAGTACAAAGGGTTCATGAACTGTATCTGTTTCAGTTTGGGTATGTCATTTCTTGGGATTTTTCAAAAGTGGGGTTACAGCTTAACAGGTTAATAACTTTAAAGTAGCAAAAACGGTAGACCGTTAGAAAAAGTGCTAGTTTGATTCAGTTCTGTGAATCAGTTCAAACTGTCCATTTCAATTACCTGATTCAAAACTTTGATTCAAGATTCATTTGTGTCATGTAGCACATTTTTATAATAAATATTATAATAAATTATATATAAATATTTTACTGTGTATATTTATATATATTCATATAAAAATTGTTTTTAAGATATTTTTTACTTTTATTACTATATGATTGCATACGGTATTTTAATATTTTTGTGTTCATTAATTTAAACTGTATTTTTTCCAATGTTGTTTTTTTTCTTCAAACATTTTAAATCTGGTTTGAATCTGGTTGGTTGAAATGATGATTTCCCATGAAAATGGTGTTTTTATTATTATTATTATTACTTTTATTGTTTGTTTTTTAGTGCAAAAACATCTTGATATAATGAATATCTAAACAAGGCTATTATTCTACATCACTCAGACGTACTTTGTACAATATTAAAAATCAAAAATATGTTTAGTAATATTTTAGTAAAATAAATAAAAATTAATATATATATATATATATATATATATATATATATATATATATATATATATATATTTATATTTATATTTATAATTTATTTATTTATTTATTTTTTTTTTTATTTTTTTTTTTTTTTGTTTAATTATTTTTATTTTTTTTTTTCATTTTAAATATGGTTTATTGAAATTATGGTTCCTCTGAAGGAAGAGTTTTTATTAATATTTTTGTGCAAAAATGTAAATCTTGCTATGTAATGAATGTTTTAACAAGGCTTAAAAATATTGAAATATTTTATCTACATCCTTCAGTTTTATTTATTGCCATATTAAATATCAACGATCTACTTCCTCTCACAGCTCCAGGGTGGCATTATAATTGGGGCGTATCATAGACTATTCGTTTTTATTTCTGTCTGTCAGTCTTATTCTTCCAGCTTTCGTGGGTTCAACATCACTGAAGATGTTTTTTAGGGCTTTCTCATTCCTGTCACGTTCCCAGGCGAGTGTGAAGGAACTTTGACACCATCAGAGTCGCAGACGCTCTTCAAAGATCTTCCGGAGAGAAAAGAGATAACAGAGACTATCTGAGCTTTTGTGTTAGAAAGACGGACATTAACTGGGCAAAACAGAGGCTTTTCAAAGGACTTGCTCTTACAGCTGTCATGTATTTATTCATAAGTTTCAGTATGAAGGCTATTTGGAACTTTATTTTGGCTTCAGGTGTCAAGATTTATTTCCATCTGATTCAATTTAATGAAGGAGTCAAATCCGACATTTGAAAGCTATAGCTAGTCAGGCACACAAAGCAGCCTCGTTTTCAAAGATAAATCATAGTAATGTGATCCAGCAAGCTTTACGCTCATATCTTTATTTGTGTATTAAACAAAGATGGATTTCTGACTTGTAAAAGTGCCAACCTCACAAAAAATATAAACAGCCACAAAACAACCCAGTCTATTTAAAGATGATGTTAACATGCGCACATACATCTCATCTCAGGGTTTGTCTTTTTTTCATCTTCCGTCTTTTGGACTGTTGTCATGACAACACCAGTTATTCAATAACTGGAATGTTAAATATCAGACCGTATGTGTGCACATGTGTAATTGTGTGCGCACTCATATGAGCTGTTTGCCTTTTAGCGTTTGTAAATATAATGCAGATGCGAGTAATTATATCATTCTATTGAACTGAGTTAAATCTTTTACATTGTGAATCATTTGTTATGTCACACTGAAAGTTCTGTCACATGGAAAAACATGCTTTACTGGTTACCAAATGTCAGTTTCATGTTGATTTCTAATTATACTCGCATTGCAATTAATACATAATTGTGTTTACTGCTTTGTATTGATGTGAGAATATCAGGAAATACCAGGGCTGTTTTCTAAATTAAAGCGTAAACCTTGGTTGTAATGTTATCCGTTCTCAGCATGCATAGCAACTCTTTTCAAAAATCATTTTGAAATTATATTTATATTGTAAATCATCATTTTTGTTTTGTTGGCCGCAATGCAAAGGATGAAAAACTAGCCGACCATAAATGACTTTTAGAAAAAAAAAAAAATTTGGACTAAACGTTTAAGCGACTAAACTTTTAGACCAAGCAGAAGTTGTTCCTGCACTATTTTAAGATTTTTAGAATCTTGCTAAAGTGCCAGAGTGATTGTTGTTATACGTATGAATAATTGATATTGAATCATTGGGCTTAGAACCTTTTTTTAGTTGGACAGAAAATATGCTGCATATTTTTCCACTTTGTCACTTTCTTCCTGACGACAGAAGCTGATATGTCTGAGATGGCCCGAGAGAGGCTGAGCTGGACCATGTTCTCATGTCCTGCATGTCTTTGACACTGATAAAACACACACACACACACACACACACACACACACACACACACACACACACACACACACACACACACACACACACACACACACACACACACACACACACACACACACACGGTGTCCATGAATCACTCACTACAGCAGACAGACAAGCATTAGAAAGCAGACAGCTCTCAGCACTGTCTGAGACACAGGTGTGTGTGTGTGTGTGTGTGTGTGTGTGACGTTCATTCGACAATAGATTGATAAGTTAGAATTATGTGTGTGCATTTATTTAACGGTTATTTGCATGTGAACTAAATTTATAATAACAATCAGTTTCTAACATTCAGTTCATCATTCTTTCTCAATGGAGAGCTAAAACTGAATTGTTGAAATCGGTGTCAGAAAAATTTTTCTTAAAAAATTTACTTAAAAATATGTATTTATTTATTATGGAATAGGGACATTTTTACAACTTTTTGTAATTTTTTTTCCCTATGTTTACCCATGTTTCTATGTTTTAAAAACAGTGTCAGAAACATATTAAATTAAATGTATTTATTATGGAGTTAGGCCATTAAAATATATATACTTTTTCCCCCTGTTTTCCAATGTTTCTGTGTTCGAGCGCAGTGTCAGAAACTCTTTCTTAAATTTACATTTATTTATTTATTTATTTATTTATTTATTTATAGAAATTACTTTTTGATATTCTTTTCCCTTTCCAAACCCACTCTAGTCAAGTATGGAATATAATATATTGAAATATATCAGATGCTACTGTATAACAGGTAAAGAAAACAAGAATTCAGTTTGATGGCACTTTTTTTCCCCTACTTAAATAATAACTGGGGCTTTTTGACACTTCTGGGGACATCCACCAAACTCTGGTTAACTCATCTAGGCCACCATCTGATCAATTATCATGCATGTCATTTTTAAACTTTAATGTAAATGTAAAGATATTGTACAGGTCAGTGTGTATGTCTCAACATGTGCGTATGAGTGTGTGAATCTGTGTATGAATGTGTGTGTACGCTCTTGGCATAATCCTGTTCAGGAAACAGGTATTCTGGGCTGCTGGCTTCTATTTATTCACACAGACACTCAAAGGCCGCCGTAAGCCTCCATTAAGACAGGAATGGAATGTATTGAGACCTGTCTACACACACACACACACACACACACACACACACACACACACACACACACACGGACATGCGCTTGCAAATTTCCATGGAGCAGGTCCCTTCATTGGCGTAGGCGAAAGCTTCTCTGCTGCTACTTTTAGAGCGCTTCAGTATTCCAGTATAAAAACACATTAGCATGGACTACACTGATGCAGGCCGCCACAGTAAAACACACACACACACACACACGCGCACATTGACAGGACCATCACACAGTATTGAACACAGAACATGCATGTGAGCGTACAGTCCCTTTTTAAGACACCAGAACATAATATTTATCTGTTATCTCACACACACACACACACACACACACACGCACACACGCATACACAAACACACACAGGTGTGTGTCCATTCATAGATCGGGCTCTCGCTATCTCAAATCCCCCAGATTCCAGGGTCTGATCCGGGTCTCAGCGGGACATTAAAGTTTTTTCCGTTCTGGAATTTTGGGAAAATTGTGTTCATGTTCTGCAGCCATAGCGTCAGCGGCCTGAGAGCTCTGATTGGCTGTCATCCTCTCTCTCTGTTCTGAGAGTGATAGAGGGATGTAGAGCGAGTGGAAAGTTAGCAGCAGCGAGATGAAAGGACGCTAAAGCCGGGATGGAGGGGTTGACAGAGAGCTGCAGAGAACAAGTGAAAGAGAGAGGGCTGATATCTCTTTATCCCTGGCGTCTGGCGCACGGCTCTTTGTTCTGGACGCATGTGTCTGTGTGTGTGTGTGTGTGAGGAATGGGTCAATCGCACCACACCCCGAGATGATAAATAATATTCTGTAAATAATATAATATAAATGTCTAGTCAAATGAAATTCAAACATGAAATGAGAATTAAGCAAATGAAACAATTAACCACATGGTCCCTTTTTAAATTTGACATTAACATGCATTTTATGTGATTAGATTGTATTGACAGCATTATTAAATATGTTTAATGCCATTAAATTAATTTAACACAATTTGTCGGTTTGACTAAAAGCATTAATATTTAGATGAATATTTACATGTATTGAAGCTTTCTATAGCAATTTATAAAATCAAAAAGTGACTGCTGATGTCTTTCAGATATAATCCACAATATTTAAATTTTAATAAAATTGTGTACATGATATGCAGATTAGTTAATCAAATTAAACACTATTAATAATTCATATATACAGTATATTTGGCACTAACGTGCATTTTATGTGATTTTTATGGATCATATTTGACCACATTTCACAAATGTATTTATTTATTTAAAATGATTTATTGTATTTGAAGTTAATTTGACTAACTGCATTAATATTTTGATGCAAATTTCTAATAGCAATTCATAAAATAAAATAGATAAAAAGCGACAGGTAAATTTGGTCAGTTATAATTCATAATATTTTAATCAAGATATTTAAACGAGATGCTCATTAATTGGTCAAATTAAACACAATTAGTTGCATATATGAATGGCATTTTATTGAACTGCACATTTTATTGAACTGCACATTAATGTTTTAGCATTATTAAATATTGATTTAACACAACTAATGCATTTAGTTAATTTGATAAATGCATTAATATTTAGATGCATATTTAGATGCATTAATACTTAGATGAAAGCTTCCTATAGCAATTTATTAAATAAACCAGCTCTAATTTATGTCTGATGTGCAGCTCAAAATAAACCAGGAAAGTAAACAAGATGTTTTGATTTAAATGTGTTTCCATGTGTCTCTGGCACGTACAAATAACACTGATCTGTTGATCTCTGCATCAGCATTATGTGAGAGAACATTAAATGATTAGGATGTAATTGAATTAATTTGGTGTGATTTGATCTCATTTACGAGTGTGTGTGTGTTTGCAGTGCTGTCATGGTTACGGATCTGGGCTTGCAGCCCAGAGGTCACAGATTGACCCCTGGCGTGGGTTCGATCCATGAACCGGAGATTTACAGAGATCCTGTATCTATTGTGCTGTTGAGCGGTGCACTTAACCCCGAGCTGCCCCGTCTGTGCCGTGATGCTGCTGGATGAAAGCATCTGCTAAATGACTAGCGCCGGTAGTAAGATGCTTATGCTTACCACGAATACGGGATGGTCGGGATGCCAGGAGGATGCGCTCATCATCGTAGGGTGCATTTCCCCCTGGTGTGCTGTAATAAATATTTGTGTGTGTGTGTTTTGGGGCAGATCGCTGTTTGATGGATGCAGGAATGTGCCGTAGTAATGTGCAGTTGTTCTTGTAAGGCCATTCCGATGTTCTCCATGAATGACAATCTATCTGTTGGCATACATTTTAGGAATTGTGGAGGAGAACGAATCAGAAGTACAGGTGAAACGGTTATGTCATTCAGAGTTAAGCACCTGCTAGTTTGCATATGCAAGTATTTTGTTGCACTGTTGACTGATGACGGTTGTCTTAAGGTCAATTCACACTGCACCAACAGACATAGACCAACACCAGATTACAGTACGTCACTTCTCAGACGTCCCATGACTAGACATGTGCCAGTATTCGGTAATGCGATAAATCGCGGTAATGAATATGCACGATATTGTTATCGCGGGCACTTCAAAATACCGTGAAAAATAATAGATAAGAATTTATATTTATAGAACGCGCATTAGCTTATTTTCCATCAACCGCTTAAACAAACACTGCGTATATGCTGCGCGAAACACGTGCACACTCTGATGTAAACAATCCCCACATGAAGCACTGTGTGCATGCGGCGCAGTGCGCACTCTAGTTTAATGTAAACAATCCTCACATGGAGAAGAAGCATGGCGGAAGGAGGAACGCTGCCGACGATTTATCCCCCTTCTAAAAGCAGGGCAACTCTACGCATTCAGTGTGAGACTCACGCAATCGACACTTTTCACACGCTTTCGCCCCACACATCCATTTTCTCACGCAGAGAAAAATCACGGAGCAAAGAGGACACTGACACCGACAGACTGGACAGAACAGGTTACTTTTGATATGAAAAAAATTCTCAGCTCTCATGTTCTGTCCATTTTATTACGAAATTCAGACAATAAATACCGTTTTGGCGCTTGTAAATGTGACGTGACCGATCGCTGTAACGCCTCAGTTCAAGCAAACCGATCATGTGTTACTTTTTATTTAAAGATACAGTACAACTTACCGAAAGGTATTTATGCCTCATACATAATATCGATCAATCAGTGTTTTTCAACCAAAGAGGTCAATAAAACTGCAGGTGAACAATTATGTCACAGAACGTTACATTTACCTCAGGAAAGCCATTTAATGACCAACACGTCAGTTGACTAGAAAAAATAGCTAGGAGTATTTTGCTAAATATGTGCACTATATTACATTTGTATTATATTTTTACTTGTGTCATAATTTATTATAATGAAAACTAAATTGTATTTAATTTAATTTGTTAATTTTTAACCTTTAATAATTATAGCAATTAAAATATCGTGATAATACCGTATACCGTGATAAAAGCTCAATCAATTAATCGCAGCATGAAAATTTGATACCGGCACATGCCTACCCATGACCCGTCAAATGGCTTTTCAACATGTAGTGCGAACAAGCACCGACCAATGGCAACAGGCGCTGGTAGGGGTGGACAAAACCAGACGAAGTGTGTTTCGACGAAGTGTGTGTCGGCGATGTGTGAATTGGCCTATACTGACATATAGTGCAAAAGATTTTAGTTGCTAAATCTATTATAATCTATCTACTGTGATTTTTCAGCTGATCATGTGATCTCAACATGGCGCCCCATGAGGTCATCCACTGTCAAATAAAATGGTTTATTTACATGTTTTTAAGCTACTGATATGAATGGAGTGTTAGTGTACATGTTTGTGTTTCACAAGTAATATAATTTTTTTTTAATATGGCTAGGACATACAATTATTATTATTTTTTTTATTAGCCATAAGGTTAGTTTTAGAGTTTTAGTTTAGTTGGCTGTGACATGAACCATGTTTTTTTTCTTTTACTTGCTGGTCTGTTGCAGGGGGAGGGACGTTCTCATTCTAGAAAGATTCTGATTGGACAAAAATCTTTGTAGTGCAAGATGATGTCATCAGCATTTTCATTGCTTGAATTAAACATTAACTGAAATAAAAGTTAGTTAGTTGCCAAGGCAAGATTTTGCTGAAGTACTGAAATAACTAAGACTAAAAACTAAATCTTAATAAAAACAATACAGACATATTATAAATAAATAACTAAATCACAACAAAATTACAAAAACTTAAATTAAAATTATTATTTTTTGTAATAATTAATAATATTAACAAAAACTATAATAGTGTATCAGTGATATTAAAATAACACTGCCAGAAGAGAGTGACTGTAATGTAAAAGTGTATATTTGCTAAAAAGATTATGTTTAGAAGAGAAATAACTATAAAGAAGTTTAATGTCAAACAATGTTAAAAAAATAGAATGCTGTTAAACGTAAGGACAAATGTAATGTAATTTTAATTTGGCAGTCCTGCTATTTATTCACCATTAAATCTTAACTAAAACTAAACTGAAACTGAAAGCCAAAATAAAAACGAGGGAATTTTTCAGAGCTGTTGAAACACAAATGTTCTCTCACTCACTCAGTCACTGTCTTCTTCATGAGCGCAGAACTCACTGAGGTCACCGAGCGCGCTCAGAGTTTCAGTTACAGACACACGGCCAGTAAAGGAGAGAGAGACTGATGCTCTGGTGATGCAACTTTAGACCTGTGTGTTTCCCAAAGAGCTCCCCTCTCTCACACACACACACACACACACACACACACACACACACACACACACACACACACACACACACACACACACAGAGGAAAGGTTTGAGGTGGCGCCCCGACCCCTTTATTTATTAGCTCTGCTGAGCTGTGGAGTCTGTGGTATTTTCTTCCGAAATGCCATGCATGTGATGTTGAGTGCGTTTGTGTCCTTGTCTGTGTGTGTTTACGCGCTCGGGCTTCAGGTACTCAGCAAGTTTGGGTTTTAGATCACATCAGCCACCATGACGCAGAAATAAACAGCACCGGAGAAAAGATTAACCAAGATTTGTTCACTCTGCAATGCAAAAAATTGTACTTTAATATTTATTATTTTATTTAATTATATTTTATTTTTAATTATTTCGCATACAGATTATTATTTCTTAAAAGTTCTATTTTTTTGTAGTTTAAAATACTTTAAAGTCCTACACAGTCCTATACCTCTTCCTGGGTCGACATTTCTTTCGGTAACGTTAGGCAGTTTTGATTTATATGATTTTTAATGTTTGATGATTGCGATATTTTATATGTGCGTAAGCAATCTTCTATCGCTTGCTTCTGTTTCTTCGCCTGTGTTTTGATCCGGAGATTCTGAACTCTTTCAGAAGATGTGTAATAGCGCCCCCTACCGAATAACAGTGAAAACGTGGAGTGCCGGAAAATTCTGTCAATGGCGGGGAAAGAGTGATTCATGTGAATAGACAATTATAATCCTGTCAATCATTATTTTTACAATTTCATTTGGTGGTGCAGAAGTTAGACAGCCATAATCCATGATTTTCTACTTAGTTGTTTGCAAGTGGAATCAGGGACATTCACGTTCCACCGGACATAAATCAGTGTAGTCCAGGGTGAGTCCTCAGTATATTTGGATGTTTTCCAGAAAAAAAAGACTGCATATTTTAAATGTGAATATGTGCTAAAAATGATTTTTGTCAACATTTGATTGAACACCACAAAAAAATCTAATTTTGATTTTGTGTTTCTAATATTTCCTTTTTATTTGTACAGTCAAGGTCAAAAAGGAAAGTCATATTGGCGAGTTGGTCGTCATTCTTTGCTGTTAATTCGGCTTAGATACTGAGTGTTGTTTGTTGTTGTGCACGTCTGCGTTTATGTGAGTGTTTTTGTGTCACGCGGCACGTAAACAAACCAAATACCGTGGGAATGGAGAGGTGTGAATCAGAGCGTCTCTCTCTCTCTCTCTCTCTCTCTCTCTCTCTCTCTCTCTCTCTCTCTCTCTCTTTTACTCAGGCTCTCGGTCTGTCTCCATGTCTGGCTCCCGACTCCAAACCAAAATGAGTTTTCCTCTTGTGTCAGCAAATAATCGGAGATCGCTCCTAACCCTGCGCGCGGAACATGATAGAGAGCCTATCATACACGCACGTATGCTTGCTAAAGAAAATAAACAAACAAGTAAACAGATCACCACTTGAGTTTATTTAGGTATTTATGTCGTTTAACTGCAGTTTCTTTAATGTGTCACATGAGACCTCTTTTCATGTAGATTATTCTGCATCCAAATATTCGTAGGTAAATGATTTTACTATTACAACTACAGAACTTCAGGATATGAACTGGATCTTAGAATAAATTATTTCAGATTAATTCTTCTAATACTTCACTCTTAGAAACAAAACAGTGTTTAAAGACCCATTTATGCAAAAAAAAAAAAAAAAAGGTTCTATATAAGGAGAAATGTCGTAACCTGTCAAAGATGAAAGTATTATGTAATCATTTATTTACTTTTTTTTTTCTAGTGATAAATTGTTTAGGAGCTGTTTAATTCATAACATTTAATTCAAATTAAAAATGAAATAAAAGTTAAAACTAAATCCATGAAATGATCCAATAACCCCTAAAAGTCTGACAGAACCCTTTAAGTTTCTATATAGAACATTTTCTTCTAAAAGTGTGTTTTAAAAAAAAAAATATATATATATATATGCATCTGTTATGCATTGATAATACCTGGAAAGAACTGTTCATTATCATTCCTAATCAAGGATTGATCATCAATCGATTTGTGATTTATGTGTTGCTTCCGATAATAATAATTGAATCAAAATAAACTGAGTTTGAATAGCAGTCATTGGATCCAGATGGTGTAGTTCCAGCATCCTCCAGCAGGGGCGACCTGGACCATCATAACCTGCTCAACACCCGTCTCCACTTATCCACTTCTTCTGTGGCTGTCTGTCACTCTGTTCCTTCCTTCTCTTTTTATCTCGCTTTTCATTTGGATTTCAGCAGAAAGTTCAGCACACACTTCACACCAGCACGATCAGCCCAGAGTAATGTTTGATGCCTGATGGCTCGTTTAATACTAATGAAGGAAAATAAACAGAGAGATCCGTGAGAAAGAGAACATGTAAAGCTGACCTAAACTGATTTTTGTGGTCTTGGCTGTGCGCTGGACCGGTCACAGTCATTGTTTTGAGAAAAGATATTCAATATGGAGACCCACACCCATAATAAAGCAAAAAAAGCTGATTGTAAGCGTAGATACGGGCCGTTGCGCAGCAGTCAGTAAATCAGTGGTGTCTGACGGACCCACCGCCGCGACTGGCATCGGTCTGCATGCGAATGACTTCATCATGCGGATGACAGCATGTCTTCTAGCCCCATTACCCTGATTTGAGGTGGCTACACTGCAGAGATTTATGGGTAGCATTCAGTCGCTCCCCACAGTAACCGCAGGCCGTGGTAGATGCTGCTATCCACACCCATCAGCAGACACACACATGCTCGACGACACACTCGTGAGCTTTCTGTGTCTGTCGCTCACTCTGACTCACTTCACCGACATGTTAATCGTCCGGTGTCAATGAACGCAGGTCTGCGGTTCTTTCATTCTGACACATTCCCTGTTTCCACAGCATCCTCACCCAGAGGAATCTTTTATTGCTCCTAGGTAACTCTTTATATACGGGCTTCTCAGGGTCTTGAAAAACTGTAAAACTTATCAGGGAATTTTATTTTATTTTATTTTATTTTATTTTATTTTATTTTATTTTATTTTATTTTATTTTATTTTATTTATTTTTAATACAGGCTTTGCATGGTGTTAACACAATAAAACATAACAGGGAATTAAAATGCATTTAAAATTTTTTTTTTTTTTTAATGCAATACACAAAAATAAACAGATGTTTCCACAGCATCCTCATAATCTTTTATTGCTCCTAGGTAACTCTTTATATACAGGCTTCTCATGGTCTTGGAAAACTGTAAAACTTATCAGGGAATTTAATTTAATTTAATTTAATTTAATTTAATTTAATTTAATTTGATTTTATTTTATTTTATTTTATTATTTATTTATTTATTTATTTTATTTACTTTATTTTGTTTATTTATTTATTTTTTAATACAGGCTTTGCATGGTGTTAACAAACAATAAAACATAACAGGGAATTAATATGCTTTTTTTTTTTTTTATGCAATACACAAACATCAACAGATGTTTCCACAGCATCCTCATAATCTTTTATTGCTCCTAGGTAACTCTTTATATACGGGCTTCTCAGGGTCTTGAAAAACTGTAAAACTTATCAGGGAATTTTATTTTATTTTATTTTATTTTATTTTATTTTATTTATTTTTAATACAGGCTTTGCATGGTGTTAACACAATAAAACATAACAGGGAATTAAAATGCATTTAAAATTTTTTTTTTTTTTTAATGCAATACACAAAAATAAACAGATGTTTCCACAGCATCCTCATAATCTTTTATTGCTCCTAGGTAACTCTTTATATACAGGCTTCTCATGGTCTTGGAAAACTGTAAAACTTATCAGGGAATTTAATTTAATTTAATTTAATTTAATTGTATTTTATTTTATTGTATTTTATTTTATTTTATTATTTATTTATTTATTTTATTTACTTTATTTTGTTTATTTATTTATTTTTTAATACAGGCTTTGCATGGTGTTAACAAACAATAAAACATAACAGGGAATTAATATGCTTTTTTTTTTTTTTTATGCAATACACAAACATCAACAGATGTTTCCACAGCATCCTCATAATCTTTTATTGCTCCTAGGTAACTCTTTATATACAGGCTTCTCATGGTCTTGGAAAACTGTAAAACTTATCAGGGTATTTTATTTTATTTTATTTTGTTTTGTTTTGTTTTGTTTTGTTTTGTTTTATTTTATTTTATTTTATTTTATTATTTATTTTTTAATACAGGCTTTGCATGGTGTTAACAAACAATAAAGCATAGCAGGGAATTTATATGCATTTTATTTATTTCTTATGCAGTACACAAACATAAACAGATGTTTCCACAGCATCCTCATAATCTTTTATTGTTCCTAGGTAACTCTTTATATACGGCCTTCTCATGGTCTTGAAAAACTGTAAAACGTATCAGGGAATTTTGTTTTATTTATTTATTTTATTTTATTTTATTTTATTTTATTTTATTTTATTTTATTTTATTTTATTTATTTATTTTATTAACTTTTATTTATTAATTTATTTATTTATTTATTAATACAGGCTTTGAAACTGTAAAACACATCAACTGTAAAACACATCAGGGAATTTTATTTATTTTATTTATTTTATTTACTTTATCTACTTTATTTATTTATTTATTTATTTATTTATTTATTTTTTAATACAGGCTTTACATGGTGTTAACAAACAATGAACACAAAGCAGGGAATTTATATGCATTTTATTTTATTATTTCTTATGCAATACACAAACATAAACAGATGTTTCCACAGCATCCTCATAATCTAAAACATTTTGGTCTGTTTTACATAAAAGTATGTGCATCTCCTGGTAAAGGAAATTAGTTATAAATACTGTCCATTTCTCTCTTGATTTCGAAATGATTTTGACGTAGTGACTGAAGCAGATTTTCCCCCTCATTTTGTTGGTTTGAATAGCACGTCATGTCAGTTTCAATGTACAAATCCTCATTTTTGTCATCACTACTCCTGTCACACTACGCCGTCACACATTTGCTTATCACTACTCCTGAATTTTTGGAACGAATTGGACTAAATTGGATAATAATCATATGCCAACAAAAGACACGTTCAGTTTTTGGGTCTTTTTAATTGATTGAGAGGTAATTATTTTGGAGAGAAAGGAGGAATAGAACGACGGCTCAGTGTGTCACAAAAACAGCTTTTGACTGTTTCATTTATTTGTGTGTGTGTGTGTGTTTGTATGTGGTTATTTTACATTAGAAAAATTGCTCAACAAATAAATCAAACACTTCCATTTCTTATCAGACATAATATTATACATTTACATACATTTAAATATTCTGTTAATTGTTCTTGAATCTTAGTTTTCTAAACAAATTCACACTTGCAGAAGCTTTTAGATCAAAAGGCTTTTTAAAATCATGAGAAACATAAATCCAGTCAAGTGTTTCCAATCTTTTCACTGCTACTCTATATGTTTTATAGTCTAAAATAAACAGAAATTCAGTGAGAAATATGGAAGAACAATTATAAAAGGTCTTATGTTTTGGAGAACCGTTTCAATTATAATTAGCGCACAGCCATGCGTGCAGACGGGAGCTAAACTGCGGATCATTATGGCAAACGAACAGAGAGAGAGAGAGACACTTTTAGATTTTCCATTTCATATAATGTGCTGCAAATGTTTCCAATTTTCCATTTCATACTAGAACAACCTCAATTAGTTAAAGTGGGTGTGAATATGTGTCTGCCAGAGACGGGAAGCTACAGTATCAGGCTCTGACTTTTGAGAATTTAACTTTTAAACGCATTTAAAAGACAGAACGTGAGTCTCCCAGCATGTGTTTATGTTCATATATTCATCATTAGTTTCATTAACCTTCTCTTTTGAATGACGTATGCCCAGCCAGTGTCCCAAATCCCTGCATGGCATTATGGGAGCTCTTGGATTGGTTGAGACACTGCTACCATGGCAACCTCAGCAGGCATCTCTTCTGGAGTTCTGCCCACCTATAGACACACAACACACAGAAGTGAGTGGTGTGTGTGTGTGTGTGTGGGGCATGTTTTAGGTACTGTAGATTGACCAGAAAACCAGACTAGAAACTAGGATTTGCCGTGTGTAAACATGACTCGTCTCTCAGAATAACTTTTATAGTGTATAAATTTGTGAGTAATCTAATAAAATTTTGTAGGATTTTTTTTTCTTCTAGTTTCCCATGGTCATTGAAATTGTGATTTCCAGTCCTGGAAAAGGCATGGACATGTTTTGTTTAAGATTTCTGTCGTGAATGTAAATTTTCCTGTTTCCTGGAGTTTAGAAAGCTGGATCTGTTTAAATCTAAATTATGAATTATAAATATAGATATATAAATTATTTTTTATCACTAAACGCACTGTGCGTTTAAAATGATTTAAAAAATAATTTCAGTGACATCATTATTGTAATTTGTATTTTTTTATGATTATATTTTAATGCATCAAATTTTCTTTCACAATTAAAATGAGTCTAGTATCAAATACTGAAAAATGTTCACTATTTTCTATGTAAAGTATATAAAAAGTGCTGAAAAGTGTTGAAATATGAAATATTACATGTAAAGTAAAAAGTATAGTTAGTATATAATATATTCGTTAACACTTTATAATAAGGTCTCACTTGTTAACATGAACATCAACATGAAGTAACTATGAGCAAAATATTTTACAGCATTTATCCTTTGTTAATGTTAGTTACTATAAATACAATAATTCTTTGTTTGTTCTTGTTAGTTCACTTTGAATGAACTGTTACCAGATAAACATTGTGATTTTAAAAATGTATTAGTAAATGTAGAAATTAACATTAACTAAGATTTATAAATGATGTATAAGTATTGTTCATGCTAACTAATGTAGTTAACAAATGAAACCTTATTGTTTTACCATATATTTATTAGTATTAAAGTATACAATTAAAAATATTGTTATTTTATTATATATACAGTGAGGAAAATAAGTATTTGAACACCCTGCTATTTTGCAAGTTCTCCCACTCAAGTTCTCACAGCTGCGCTGGAATTTATCATCAAGGAAATATTGTCTATTAATGTGTAGAGCTACAATCACGTCTCATGCAAACCATATTCATCTGCACTCATGCACAACCAAAATAAATGTTCCTTTGCAAAATCTCTGCATTATTGTTTTTTAATAACTGGAGGGCCATATGTTATATAGTGTACTTTTAATATGCAGATTATAATTAAAACAAATTCAACACAAGAATTATTAAAATTATTAAAAACGAAACTGCTTAAAAAGTTACAAATATTGTCCTTCATGCAATATATATACAGTGAGGAAAATAAGTATTTGAACACCCTGCTATTTTGCAAGTTCTCCCACTTAGAAATCATGGAGGGGTCTGAAATTGTCATCGTAGGTGCATGTCCACTGTGAGAGACATAATCTATAAAAAAAATCCAGAAATCACAATGTATGATTTTTTAACTATTTATTTGTATGATACAGCTGCAAATAAGTATTTGAACACCTGAGAAAATCAATGTTAATATTTGGTACAGTAGCCTTTGTTTGCAATTACAGAGGTCAAACGTTTCCTGTAGTTTTTCACCAGGTTTGCACACACTGCAGGAGGGATTTTGGCCCACTCCTCCACACAGATCTTCTCTAGATCAGTCAGGTTTCTGGGCTGTCGCTGAGAAACACGGAGTTTGAGCTCCCTCCAAAGATTCTCTATTGGGTTTAGGTCTGGAGACTGGCTAGGCCACGCCAGAACCTTGATATGCTTCTTACAGAGCCACTCCTTGGTTATCCTGGCTGTGTGCTTCGGGTCATTGTCATGTTGGAAGACCCAGCCTCGACCCATCTTCAATGCTCTAACTGAGGGAAGGAGGTTGTTCCCCAAAATCTCGCAATACATGGCCCCGGTCATCCTCTCCTTAATACAGTGCAGTCGCCCTGTCCCATGTGCAGAAAAACACCCCCAAAGCATGATGCTACCACCCCCATGCTTCACAGTAGGGATGGTGTTCTTGGGATGGTACTCATTATTCTTCTTCCTCCAAACACGTTTAGTGGAATTATGACCAAAAAGTTCTATTTTGGTCTCATCTGACCACATGACTTTCTCCCATGACTCCTCTGGATCATCCAAATGGTCATTGGCAAACTTAAGACGGGCCTTGACATGTGCTGGTTTAAGCAGGGGAACCTTCCGTGCCATGCATGATTTCAAACCATGACGTCTTAGTGTATTACCAACAGTAACCTTGGAAACGGTGGTCCCAGCTCTTTTCAGGTCATTGACCAGCTCCTCCCGTGTAGTTCTGGGCTGATTTCTCACCTTTCTTAGGATCATTGAGACCCCACGAGGTGAGATCTTGCATGGAGCCCCAGTCCGAGGGAGATTGACAGTCATGTTTAGCTTCTTCCATTTTCTAATGATTGCTCCAACAGTGGACCTTTTTTCACCAAGCTGCTTGGCAATTTCCCCGTAGCCCTTTCCAGCCTTGTGGAGGTGTACAATTTTGTCTCTAGTGTCTTTGGACAGCTCTTTGGTCTTGGCCATGTTAGTAGTTGGATTCTTACTGATTGTATGGGGTGGACAGGCGTCTTTATGCAGCTAACGACCTCAAACAGGTGCATCTAATTTAGGATAATAAATGGAGTGGAGGTGGACATTTTAAAGGCAGACTAACAGGTCTTTGAGGGGCAGAATTCTAGCTGATAGACAGGTGTTCAAATACTTATTTGCAGCTGTATCATACAAATAAATAGTTAAAAAATCATATATTGTGATTTCTGGATTTTTTTTTTAGATTATGTCTCTCACAGTGGACATGCACCTACGATGACAATTTCAGACCCCTCCATGATTTCCAAGTGGGAGAATCTGCAAAATAGCAGGGTGTTCAAATACTTATTTTCCTCACTGTATATATATATATATATATATATATATATATATATATATATATATATATATATATATATATATAATAATATTATTATTATTATTATTATTATTATTATTGTAATAATATACATTCAATTTTTATTATTTTGTAAAATAATGTTTTAATTTTATGTATTGTAGTGTTTTTATAGTGTAGTCAGCTACTTTATCAGAGGTTGACTTTACAATTTATTCAGTTTGCTAAATTATTATTTTTGTAACTTTTGATTCTTTTTCCTTTCAGAGTTAGGTGGTATCATGAAGAAAAAAAAAATAATTTTTAACATAATGTTGAATATTTGTTATTTTAACTATGAAACAAAGTTTATGCATTCACAAATTTGACAACTATTGTAATATCTCTGTTGGTTCAGTGGGTCAGTGAAGTCATGGAAGATCAGATTCATTCACAATAAAGCAAACAGAAAAGCAGCTCATTCTCAGAAGAAACATGAATTATCATGCACAACTGCTTCCTCATCTGGTCCATTTTTCACATTTTAATTGCATGCATTCAGCTGCTCGTCTAGAAGCTTCTGAAGGAATATCTGACGAGCTGTTAATGATGCACTTCAACTAAATCAATGGAACAAAAGAGAAACAGCATGACATAAACAGATAAACGAGTGAATCGGGGGCCGATGTGAATGAATGAATATTTCATACCTGCTTACTTGCGCCTCTGCATTTATGAAATGTCAAATAGAAATAAATACTCTGAATATTACATGCAGGAAAAGTGACTTTTGACACGTGATGTTTTGGGTCATTTCAAATGGAAAATAAAACTAGCTTGTGAATTATTGAAGACAGATTTGGGAGAATCTGACAGCACCTGCTCATGAGTCAAAAATTATGTGAAATGTCAAATGACACTGCAATTTTGCTCCAGAATTATATGATGCAACTTTCTAGCAAACACGAAGTGTGATGTGCAACTGGCCTGTTTTTTAACTTTTATTGTAGCAGCAATTAGTATGCAGTAGCATTTAGAACACCCCCCCCTCTCTCTCTCTCTCTTTTTCTCTTTCTTTCTCTCTCTCTCTCTCTCTCTCTCTCTCTTTTTCTCTTTCTTTCTCTCTCTCTCTCTCTCTCTCTCTCTCTCTCTCTCTCTCTCTCTCTCTCTCTCTCTCTCTCTCTCTCTCTCTCTCTCTCTCTCTCTCTCTCTGTTTACTGCACAGTTAGTGAAGCTTATCGCCTGGCAACCACAATTAAAGTACACCAAGTCAGCAGTAGCAAAGAAACGGGCTGTGAAAAAAAAGAAAAGAAAAAAAACTATTTCACCTTCAGCGGAGAGAGAGACAGATAGACAGAATCCGGCGTGTGTTTAGTTGGTCTGTACCTGAAGACCCTCAAATTAAGCGAAGAGAAAGCGAGTGTGACAGGTGAAACTGGAACCACACAGGTATGTGATCACTGGAATGTCTGAAGAGTGTGTGTGTGTGTGTGTGTGTGTGTGTGTGTGTTAGTAGTTTTGTTAAACGACTTTACCTAATGACTTTACCTAATCGCACATGATGCATGTAGACATGCTGTGTTGAGTGATGTTCTCAGTGAGAAGTTATAATTTCGTGGTTACCCTTTTATTTGATCCCAGCACTCGTTTGCTCTGATGAGTGTGTAATTCCTCTGGTTTGAGGTGCTCAGGTGTAAAATTACTCTGAAGATGATCTTCTGTGATTTCATTCACAACTAACGTTACTGTGATTGAGGCTCATCTTGAGTAGCTCATGCACTGGAGAAACGGGTGGAAATTGATGTTATCAGTGGTTAACGGGTTGTTATACAAACAACTTTGTATAATTGTATAATCATCATACTTTAGATGTCATTTTCGGTGTCTTTTTTGTCTGTGAGACTCTCTCAGGTAAAGGTCAGAATCACAGCAGTGATCATCCTGTCTCCAGCTGTTGCCTTTGAAACAACCACACACACCATTTCAAATGTCACCACATCTGTCAGTCTGGCTATCGTTCTATCTATCTATCTATCTATCTATCTATCTATCTATCTATCTATCTATCTATCTATCTATCTATCTATCTATCATTCTATCTATCTATCATTCTATCATTCTATACATTGTTCATTCTATCTGTCTGTTGCTCTCTGTCTATCGTTCTTTCTGTCGTTTTATCATTGTTCTGTCATATCTGTCTATTGCTCTGTCTGTTACTGTCTATCATTCTATATATCGTTCTATGTATTGTTCTCTCAGTCTATCGTTCTGTCTCTCAGGGCCCTATCTTACACCCGGCGCAATGCAACGCCAGGCTCGACGTGTTTTAGCAAGTGTTTTTTGCTAGTTTTTTTGCTAGTTTCAGCCTGAAGCAATTTATAATTTTCCCGTCCTGCGCCATGTTGTTTAAATAGCAAATGCATTTGTGCGCCCGGCGCCTTGTTGACGCGTTGCTATTTTGAGGAACTGAAATAGACTGCGCCATTGACCAACAAAAACCTGGTCTAAAGTCAATGGCGCAATATTTTTTGGTTATTTAAAGAATGCGTTAGTAATTTCGGGTCCACAATGCACATACACTCTGCTTATTACACACACAGGGACGCGCAGCAGCACACAAACATGCTAAATAAAAATAAAAGGATTACAATGTAAAAGATTAATATTGTGTACATAAAGATATGGTGGAATCCGGCTTGTCCTGTAGATGTTCTGCTTGCGCACTTTAAGCTCGCACACAAGCAGATCCGTTTGCGCTCTGGAGACGCGCTCAGTTTTTCCGCTTGCAAATTGCGCAATGTAAATAGCGAACCCACCATGGCGCGAGCGCAACTGGCTTTTAAAGGGAATGGGAAATTACACTCTGATTGGTTTTTTGCATGTTACACCCAAAACACACCCATTACTAATTAAGAGAATAGGGACAACCCTTTTAGACCATGCGCCGGGAGCGCCAACCATTTTTCCCGTCGTTAAACTAGCAAAAGTGGATTCGGACACGCCCTAAGTGCATTTGTGCAGTGCGCTTTAGACCATGCGCTTAGATTCTTAAAATAGGGCTCTCTGTCTTTCTACCCATTTCATCCATCCATCCATCCATCCACTATTGTTAAATGTATTAAATAATTAATGTTTAATGTATCCAGACATTATTGCAAATTAAACCGCTGACAGGGTGCTGGAGACCATATCTAACTGTGTCACAGCTTCTTATCAAATCAATCAATAAATTGCCATGAAGGGTTTAAATGACTGGATTATATGAGACGAAAGTGTGTGGAGGGATACATGAGACATGAAACTAGCACAGATATGTAGGAAACTGGTGAGTCAGCAGTTATTTAATCAGTTTAGTGTCATTATACAAAACAGAATGTTGCTATTGGCCAATCAGAATTAAGAATTCTCAGTGTAATAATCTGTAATAATAATGCTTTGAAATGACCATCTCTGAAAATTGGTTGTAAGGTTGTGTTTGTGTGTGTTTCAGAGTCTGGGCTCCATCGACAGGAAGGGAACGCGTCAGAGAAGGTAAGACTCGTCTGTTCTCACGCTGTCATGCTCTCATTCTGGTGATGCCAGGGTTAGACAAGTGGTTAAAATTTTTTCATATTGGCCTAGTGACCCACTGAATAGAGAGATAATCTAGTTTTAGATGAACTATAATCTAGAGTATTACAACCTGACTGTGATTACAGCACTGCGTTAGTCTGAGAGTGTTTATGTGTGTTTACTTTGGGGACAAAATTCACCAGAAATGAGCTAAATCAGACATAACTTTCCTTTGGGGTCATCCTCAACTGAAAAAATGCATATAATGTTTGATAGTTTTCATTTTAAAAATGCATACGTATTATATTATATACGTCATTTTAATTAGCTTTAATGTAATAAAAAAGACATTATAATATCCATGCAAGTGGACTTGCTTACTCATTATACAGTCTTTCTCTGGTCGTGGTGTGTTGTTAGGTGGTTTGCTGCTTTAGGTTAACATAGCATAGATTAACTTGAGAGATAATCAATGAAAAAAGAAGTGATCATAATAAAAATTGAGTCGAAAGTCAAAAGCTTAATGATTGAGTGAAGATGAGGCTTCACAAGTCGATAAAAACAAAACATCCCATGACAGAATTGAGTGCATTAGATTACTATAGTATCTTTAATGCTTACATGTTACATTGACTCAGGATTGCCTTATTATTGAGGGTCTGTGTCTTTCTGAGTCTGTGAATTATGAAACTGTCATACAATGTGGCGTAGGAGAGCCTTCCTATCCACAAGAACACCATGTTACCTTGGTTACTAGATTAAAAATGGCAGATCTCCTAAATCTGTCACTAATGGCTGACTAATGAGGACTGAACCGCTGATCGGGTCTGATCAAAGGACGAGCACAAGATGTAGTCTGGTTTTTACTCTCGGTAGGTTTAATAAAGCTGCTTTGTGAGATTTTTCACCCTAGATCAGGGATATTGGATATAGTGTTGGTTTCATTTTTCCTAAACGCTATGTTGGTTGTGTGTGTTCTTGTCACAGGTAAACGGCTCTAATAACGTGTCCTAAGCGGACATGAAGAGTCGTAATTTTTTTGTCCTGAAAACTAAACACTGTGCAAAGCAACAAAATCAAAATGAGTTTCACTAAATCTAAATTCACACTGACCACAATTAAATACACCACTGTTCAAAAGTGTGGGAACAGTAAGATGTTTTGAAAGAAACCTTTTCTGCTCACCAAGACTGCATTAATTTGACCAAAAATACAGAAGAAAACCTTGTAATATTATTACATCATAAATTAACTGTTTTCAGTTGTAATATATGTAAAATGTAATTTATTCCTGTGATCAAAGCTGAATTTTCAGCATTACTCCAGTCTTCAGTGTCACATGATCCTTCAGAAATCATTCTAATATGATGATTTGATGCTCAAGAAACATTTATGATTATTATTATCAGTGACTGAAAACAGTTCATATTTTTGTGGAAACCGTGATATATTGTTGTTTCAGGATTATTTGATAAAGAGATAGTTAGGGCTGTAATCAACCAAAGAAAATCTTGGTCGACTGAAGTCCTGAAATTTTCGACTAAAAATGACGTTAGGAAAAAAAAAACGTTAAATTAATTATCTGCGCACTGTGCGCAGTAGACTACTTGGTAGCCTTGTTGTCCGCCTAAATGAATTATAAATAAACAAAAAACTAGTAGGCTATTTGCAGTATATTAAATCGTTTTTGACCTAATTATTTTGCACTGAAATGAGTCTGACACACGAGTCTGTCGGCTCTGCAGCGTTGTATCACGTGCATCTGCGCGCAATATCATAACCTATGATTTCCGAAAATAGTACTATGTTGTCAACTAGTGATATCATCACAAGAACTTTTGAGGAATATGCAACATAATTTAGACAATTGTTTTTGTCATATGTATTATAATAACTGACAGACACTATAATTTCAGCCGCTCTGTGCAGCTGAACATAGGAGCTCAGCTTCGCGGCTGAGACACGAATAGACTAATAACTTTAAAAAAAATGCTGCCACACTGCCGATGTCTTTGTTGACATGGTAGAAGAGGACTGACTGACTATGAATTAAACATTCTCACAATTAAATAAATAATATTCAGCAAACCTTCTAGTCGCCTACTTTCTTCAATCTGTCTCTCTTCTCCAGTGGGTTGGGCTAATCCAAAAGAAGTGAAAACAAGGGGGGTGTTCTGAAGACAGACTGTTACCAATTAGTGCTGATTAGTGCTGACCAATTAGTTACCAATTAATGACTGTTAGCAATTAGTGCTTTCCACCTGATGAAATGAACACGGCAAAACTGATGAAATGAACGTGGCAAAAAATCGACCAATCAGAATTTTGGTCGAGCCAGAACGTATCGACCAATAATCGACTAATCGACTGGGAGATTACAGCCCTAGAGATAGTACAGCATTTTTTTGAAATAGAAATCATTGTAACATTATAAATGTATTTACTGTCACGTTTGATCAATTTAATGCATCCTTGCTGAATGAAAGTATTAATTTCTTTCAAAAAACAAAAAACATAGTGATCCTAAACTTTTGACTACATGTTGCCCAAGTTGTCTCAAAACGAATTGAATATAACTGACTTCTGGAAATGTTTGCAAACTTTATTCAAATAATTTACAGTTGAATATATAGTTTCTTCGGACAAAACGCTGGCAAAATGTCTTGTCAGGCAGACGAAAGCTGTGGTCTTTCACCCAGAGGTTAAATTCAGCTGATCACATTGTTTTTGAGTGCAGTGAATGAACTGTTAGCGGTCACCGCAAGACTAGGTGTAGAATTAGTGAAAAATAAAATGCATGTGCTGTAACCATTTGTGGTCTTCCGTTTGAACGTCTAGTAACCAATTGTGAACAAATCACATAAGCTTTAAGTTGTGAGACTAGTTATTGTGGGTTACAGAACTAAAGGGAGAAAATCAAATGAATTATCCTGAATGATATATGGCAGCAGTCTCTCTCTCTCTCTCTCTCTCTCTCTCTCTCTCTCTCTCTCTCTCTCTCTCTCTCTCTCTCTCTCTCTCTCTCTCTGACCCACATAAGCATTTTTCACATAGACAGTCTAATAAGTTTAATAAGTGTGCATGTTTCAGTGTTTGGTTTTGTGGTTAATGTGTGTATGTGTAAAGGTTGACTCAGCCGTGTGTGTGTGGAGGGGCTGGCGTTGTGGTTTGCATGTTTGATGTGGTTTGGCCATGAAAAGTCTGACGGTTCCCCAACAGTGCTGTGCCAGAGACACAGACACACACACACACCTCAATAAAGCCCCGCCAGAGGAACTTTCCCGCGGAATCATTGCTAAGAACACACGCCTGGCATCTCGTTCATTTGTGAGCGTGTGTGTGTGTGGCATCATCTTCTCTCGTTCACTCACACACACAGGCATATACACACGTTTGGCCGCCGGTCTGGATGTAGGTATGGAGATGACACAGCGGAAACCACTTCCTCACAAACACACGCCCTTGTGTGTTACCGTGTGTGTGTGTGGTTTGTTTCTATAAATGTATGACACATTCACATGCTCACGATCCGCTCCAGAATAAATAATCATCATGATGGCCGTCTCCACTCTGATTGGAATCTTGACGCCCTGTGGAATTGTGGGATTCTGGAGGGAACAACAAGATGGGAGTCGCTTTCGGTCCATTACAGCATTCCGGCAATGACCACAGAGAGAGAGAGAGAGAGAGAGAGAGAGAGAGAGAGAGACAGGCGGAGAGAGTGAGAGAGACAGGCGGAGAGAGTGAGTGAGTGAGTGAGAGAGAGAGAGAGAGAGAGAGAGAGAGAGAGAGTGAGAGAGGCAGAGACCTTTAAAATCTGATTTATTTTACATTAAATTGTTCAAAACTTATCTGATAACCTTGCCCTTCACTGGGCTTACACAACACACCTTCTGTTCCCCACATCAAAAAAAAGTCTCTATCATTTATCATTTCATAATATGCAAACTCCAGCATCAAACGTCCCTTTATAAAACCTTTTAACATTTGCACTGGATCTACTCCACATAAATTAAGAGCGAGACAGGCAGAGAGAGAGAGAGACAGGTGGAGAGAGTAAGAGAGAGAGAGAGAGACAAGTGGAGAGAGAGAGTGCAAGACAGGCAGAGAGAGAGAGAGCACGAGACAGGCAGAGAGAGAGAGACAAGTAGAGAGTAAGAGAGAGAGAGAAAACACATGGTGAGCGTGAGGAGAGGGTCAGACAGACAGACAGCTACGCCGCTGTAGTGGCAGGAACAGGTAGAACACACACCACTGACCTGATCCAGATAAAACACATGCTGAAAATTATATGTGACAATATGTTAGCTTAAATACTCATAGTGTGTCTTTCAAGAATTATCATTATTTCTTAATTACTTTCGAATTTTTTTTTTTATTTAATTCTATTTATTTTTTATTTAACGTGTAAAATTGATCGACTCGCTATATTTCTATAAATCCTCTATATTACCTTTTTAATTGATTAATCTATATTTTAAAACATGATTGGGTCATGAATTTCATAATTTTTTTCTGGTAAATCCAATATTTGTCAATGTCATCGTTTAAAATAACATGTTATAATATTCATTATATAACAATGTCTTGAGACATGGAGTCATTTAGACTCCAAAATCTGCACTCCTCCAAACTACAGAGAGCTACGAATCCCTTCAATCAAACAGCCTAACATTTAAAAACGGAAGAGATTCAGGAGGAATCATAGTTTGGTTCAAAGATCATCTGTGGCATTATATTCAGCCTGTAAAAAAAGGAAAAACACATATTTGGATAAAACTTAGGTGTGCCACACATATGAGTCTCCTTACTATAATGAAGACATCTTTTCAACCCTACCGTCAGAGATCGTTTACTTTCAATCTCTAGGATCGGTTCTGTTAACACTAGAACTACCGAAATTCTATAACTACTATAATGGCCATAGCAGTCATTCTGACCGCTCATACATTATTTGCATATATTTTCAGTAAGCTATATCAAATCTAAGAATAAATGGATCTGTAATGTTAGAATAGGTAATAATAAACATCAGAACTCTATACATTTTAATTCTAATGTATGTGAACATGTATTAGTTAATCGACAACCACAGAACAGCTATTGTAATTACAGATAAAAAGTCGATTTTCTATTATTTTCTTTGTAAAATGAAAACAAATGTATTCATCCTTGGATATTAGAATACAATAACTTACAAAAACGTCGCCAATATGCATTTCAATGCATAGGTAAAACCTTTATGGGCACATATGAAATGCATATACCCCAAATTGGCCAAAACAGTCATTCTGACCGTCACAGGAAAAGAATATGAAAATACAATAAACTGCGAGAAATTTAACTGATTTAGTAACCAATATTTGTTTTAGTGAGCAAAAATATCATGCTGTAAAATTACAATGAAAATTGTATGCATACGGTCAGTAAGACTGTTATGGCCATTCAAGGTAGAAATACTCAAAACTCTTTTGTGTCTTGTAATTTTAATAAAATAACAATGATAGAATAAAATATAGACACATTTAGGAAAAGTCAGGGTCCTATAGTTACATGGGTTTTATTTCAACAAAATTTTAAAACAGTCAAAATGACTGCCTTGGTAGTTCTAGTGTTAATGCAGGATCTGAATGCTAGAACGGGGAAGGAAGCGGATTACATTACCTCAGATGGAGACAAATATATTAACAATTCACATATATATCAACAGAAACACTTTACTAAGGCATGTGACAACACAATAAACAGACATGGAAAACAAGTCCTGCTCTGCAAAAGCCTGGTCTATATATATTTAACAGCAGAACAAAGGGAGATTCTCTGGGTCGATTCACCGACCTCTCATATGCAGCAGTACAGTAGATTACACCATTACAGATATAGACCACAGTAAAATCACAGCTGCCGTTATCAGACCAGAGTCCTCAGTCTGAACAGATCCGTGAATCTCCTGGCTTCTTCAGAACAGAAGGTTAAACTGTACACCCTTTCTTCCAGATTTATATGGAGTAAAGACAGTCCTGCCCAGTATAAAGCTCAGCTCCACAGCACTCGGGTTCAGAACATGATAGATTCATTTCTGTTTACTTCATTTAGTGAAGAGAAGAAAATGATCAGTTTAACAACTCATCAGTTAAAGGGATGGTTCGGAGTAAAATCAACCTAGGGTCCTTTGCACCATGACCTCGAGCCAAACCCCCCCCAGAAGCCTTTTTCCCCTTGCCCGAACATTTATTAACGTTAGAGCTTATTTAGAGATATCAGCCGAATGGCTTAGTGCAGGCGCTAATGGATCCAAGGATGTATCTCGTAAATTACCCCACTAATAATGCCCAGAATGGTACCAAACTTCTACAGTAGTACAAATAGGTTCTGTACTCATAAAACGAGGCATTGGAAAGTTTGTAAGTACATCAGGAGTTTATTTAAATAACACTTGCCTGATGGCTAATGCTACCACTAACCCGGACGTCGACGTCACTTCAGTGATTTGGGAAAAGCACGTAAAAGTCCTGGCAGAAAGTGATGCATAAGGATGTTGTAGTATGTAGTAGTTTTTATGTACCAATAAACATGGAGAAGTCCAAAATAATGATCTTTCAGAAAAAAAACTCGCCTTACTGACAAGAAATATAAATTTAGATAATAATCATGTCACCTGTTATAATTATTTGGGTCTGACAATCTCAGCTTCTGGAAAATTTGACACTGCAATAAAAGATCTGACTGATAAAGCATGTAGGGCTTATTATAGTATAAGAAAACCCCTGTTCAAATTTAACCCATGCACCCATTAAACTGTGGCTTCAAACCTATCCTTCTATACGGCTATGAAATCTGGGGCCCCAAATTTAAATTCAATTACAAATCCTAGGACAAAACCCCTGATGAAATTTTCCACCTTGAGTTCTGCAAGAACATCCTGGGAACTCACAGAAATGCTCTAAGTCTGGGTTGCCAGGCAGAATTAGGCAGATTCCAGAAATCCAGAAGAGAGCCGTAAAGTTCTGGTTCCATCTATCAGACGCGCCGACAGAGAGTTACCATCACTGCGCTCTCAGACACAGGGCAGGACACACAGAGAGCGACCCCATGCAATATTTAGTGGAAAAACATCAACTTAATTCAACAATTCAGTTCAGACACTGCACTGAAAATAGGGAAAATAACCCAAGAAGAATACATACACGATTGGCAGATAAAAGTCACACAATTAAATAAATTAAAATACTTCCACAAAATAAAGTCTGATTATAAATTGGCACCATACCTGACCAATATTAGTAATTATGGTCAGAGAAAGCTCATGACAAGGTATCGCATTAGTGACCACAATCTGTGTGTGGAGACGGGCCGACACAAGCAGATCTGGAGAGAGAGAGAGAGAGAGAGAGAGAGAGAGAGAGAGGCAGACTGTTCACACTGCTCTGATGGAGAGAGAGAGAGAGAGAGAGAGGCAGACTGTTCACACTGCTCTGATGGAGAGAGAGAGAGAGAGAGAGAGAGAGAAACAGGCATAGAGTGAGAGAGAGAGAGAGGCAGATTGTGTTCACACTGCTCTGATGGTGAGAGAGAGACGGAGAGTGAGAGAGAGAGGCAGAGAGTGAGGGAGAGAAGAGAGTTGGAGAGAGAGAGAGAGAGAGAGAGAGAGAGAGAGAGAGTAGGTGGCCCTCTAGGGAAACCGCTTTTTATTTTGGAGTTCTGGGAACATGAATCAGTGTGTTTATAGCTGTATTAAGTGTTGATGTATATGTGTGATGAAGTCAAATTTGACTTCTTTCATAATACATGCTCCTTCTGTTGTTGTGACTGATTCATCAGTGCATGTAATTTTAAAGAATAAAGTGCATAATTGTCCATCAAAATATAGCAACTTTTTGACTTCTGAAATGTCTTTTCAAATACACAGGCCATTGGTTGATCAATAGTCAGATATCATAATCATTTACAAGGTTGTGCATAATCGGAACTGGATTGAGAATGTTGTTTAAATTCCAATTCAGTTCTTGAATTTGTTTTGAATTTGATAGCAAACATGATTCAGAGGGTAAATTGAAATGACAAGAAATGTATGTGTCTAATTTTTATCTAGTCAAGCAACTTGTTTGAAAGTTTTGAATAAAGTAAAGAAGCTTTACATGTTTATAGGCCTGACAGATAGATACACAGACAGACAGACAAATGGATAGACGGATGGACAGATGGACAGTTAGATAGATAGATAGATAGACAAATAGACAGATATTGGATAGACAGATGGATAGTTTACATGTTTGAAATGCCACCTTATTTAGCTTATATATTTCATCATATTTAATAAATATATTTTTGCACTGGGGTGAAAGAACACTTCCTTTCCCAGAAACATTCTAGCCTGGCTCCGCCCTCCTACGTACTTCCGCTCAATCAAACCCAGTACTCCGTCTGGGTTTGCGGTGTATTCTTGGGTTTTCTCCGGCCAAATTTTTGGCGGTCCAATCAGCGAACAGGGGGAGTGGCTGAGAACGATGACGTTGAGGTCGTGCGCTAGTTTGAGTGGTAGGGTTACGTCATGACCAAACGCTAGCGATTGGTTAATGCAGATCCAGAGTGGCTCTGGGCAGATCCAATAGTTTTAAACTTCAACAGAGAACCCGCCTTCAAGGAAGTTAACGCTTGTCAATGGAGAGTGGCCAGACTCTCTGTACAAATGACATGTAGGAGAGTCTGGTAGGACCAGGCTAGAAACATTCTGCTTGACATTCTGCTTAAACAAGACAAAAATGCTGATGTAGAACATCAGTCACTAATGTTGAAACTCACACACATGATTTGAAAATTTACTGAGTCACTGTAATGGTGATTTTTAATTTTTTTAAATAAACACACAACACATACCCCAGTGTGTGTGTGTGTGTGTGTGTGTGTGAGGGTCAAAGCCTTTAAGTGGAATAACACGGCACGACACATTTGATGTTGCGGTATATGGAGAGCTTTTTATTTTTGTCTTAACTAACCAATTTATGTCTCCGCTGGCACTGGTGTTTAATACTGTGTGTGTTTGGTATTTATATGCTTGTCTAATGAGCAGCCTGGGCCGAAGCGTTGGATCTGTGCGCTGGCTGCAGTCTGAGCTCCGATCGACATCAAACGACAGAGGCAGACGCTCGTCTCTCCGGCTCTCTCCGGCTCTCTCCAGCGCGCCTACAGTACCTACACTGCGTTTCACGCAGGCGCAAAATATTTAAGTCTTCATTTAAAATGTATGAATGTGAATTAGCATATAAATTATTATTATTTTTATTATTTTTTTTACATAAACTAATAAACTTAATGTTGATGCATACATATTTGTCAGTCATACGTAAATGAAAAATTTAAAAGCAGGTACGATTTCTGTACTCAAACATATTGCATAATTTATTATTAACTATTTGCATCTATTTGATTTTTATTTAAATAATCATATTTTCGAAATGCATTTATTCAAATAGCTTAGAATCAGTTAAAAGTAAGAACATGGTTAAAATATGAATAGCTGTGTATTGCTGTTCCATAAGCTATATTAGTTCAAACGCATGAGATTTGAATTATTGATGATAATTATATAAACCTGCGGTAATTGTGTATTTAAAACACATTCAGTGTGTTTCTGTTACAGAAACCTGTTTCTTATCAGTTTCATTTGTGTATGACTGACAAATATGCATCATATTAAGTTTATTAGTGTTTGTTAAAGCTGTATGCAATTCAAATACATAAATCTTAAAGGCCTAAATATTTTTTGTGGCGTTCAATTGGCCAAATTCTGTGACAACATTCATAGAAGGCAATCCCAGAATGCTTTGCGCAGCTCACTTGGTTTTGAAACGGATCTGGTCTCTCTCCCTCTCTCAATCATGTCTTTAAGTGCGTACGAATTAAGCGTTGACTTGTGCTGTGTTTATGTTTGGTATTTATTTTTATACTCGTGTTTGTGTGTATGTGTCCGCGTGGCGTGTGCTCTCTTGAAGGAGGTGATGTCATCACTCAGGCCTTCCTACTGTAAGAAATCTTCGAATGGCATTACGTCAGCATGTGGGACCCCAACTGAGCACAGTGTCATCCAGAACAGCTGCCGCTGGAATCAGATTCATCCCGCAGTCCTTCTTCCTGTCTTATTCCCAAACGGCTTCTATCTAGGAACATTCCCTCTAGAAATACGGATGCGTCACTCTCCGTGTCATGGGTGTTTTGGGCACGCTGGCACTGCCGTTTGCTCGCTGACCTTGTCCTTCAGTGTTTAAACATTCTTCAGTCGCACTTGTTGACTTGATTGTCATTAAGCGATTGCAAGATTGTTGATTCACGTATTTACAGCGCTGTCAGATCTGCATGTGTCCGCTGCCGTCCAGGCGACTGCTGCTGTCATGACCTCACTGTTGCTAATGAGATGCCAAATTCAACACACGCAATCCCTCTTACATAAAGTTTTACAGGGGAATCTCATGGAGAACATTTCTGGGTCATGTTGCACCCCATTGTCTAAAGAGGAAAATATCAGGCTATATTTTGCAAAAAGAAAATCAAGCCTGTTTTTCGACCATTAAAAAAATAAATAAAATTGTACTGTGATATTATTTTATGACAGTTAAACATTTTCCTTATAAATTTACCTTCCAAGTTAAAAAAAAAAACATTTGGTGCATAAGTTTAAAAATCTGTGAATAAAAATGTAACATGGAAATTTTAGGAAAATGTAAAACAACAAAAATATTTATTTATTTGTTTGTTTGTTAGTTTAATTTAATTTATTATTATCCATATTTTATTTAAAATATTGTGAAAACGTTACGAAAATGTAAAACAATTAATTAAGATTTGTTTGTTTATCATTTATTTATTTAATTTATTTTATTATCATTTATTTATTTATTTTATTATTAATATTATACTCCATGTTTTTTATGATACTAATAATCATCGTCATTATAATAACAACAGTCAGAATAATAATCAACAATAATAATAATAATAATAATAAAATCATCATAATAATAATAATAAAACAATTTTTTATTATTGTTATACATAATTATTATATTAATTATATTATTATTTATATTAAATTTTATTTCTCCTTTTAGTTTTGGGCAAAATGATTTTTGATTGAACTGATAAAGTTTAGTGACACTGAAATGGTTAAATATATTATTTGTTTGTAGGTGAAGATCAGATATTTATACATACACATGAAACCTGTTGAAACATGATGGAAAATGTTTGGTAAAGTTCTGAACTAATCTCTGGCAGCGTGAACATTTAGTAAATCAGAGAATTAATTGCTATTTGTGTGTGTGTCTGTGTTTTGCAGGCCTGAGTCTGGGATTGTGAAGTTGACTCAGCGACTCTCTCTGAAGGACAAACACTGCAAGGAGGACAGGAGTCTGCCGTCCAGACCTCCAGCCTACAGGAGGCGCTCTCTCAGCGTGGACTGGTACTTTTACTTCAACATTTACGTCACAAAATAAAATAAATAATGTAATTTTAAGGCCCAATCACACTGCACCGACAGACTTCTTTGGGTTTTGTCGGATCAGCAAACATGTTGAATCGGCCTTATCGGTCTTGGAATATATGAGAAGTGACTTGCTGTAATCTGGTGACTGTCAGCGTTAGTCTGCATCTGTCAATGCAGTGTGAATTGGCCATTAAACAGCTATAAACCTGTTTAAGAGAGGTTGACCAGCCATTTAGACTCAAAAGATTGCAAGGAAGCCATGTTGGCTCTGAACGCTGCTGTTTTCCCAAGGTTTTTCCTCTGCTCATCTCCACAGACATCATGACTCCAGTTATGACTGCCTCTCTCTTCTCCACCCTCCCCATCTGTCACGGCTTTTGCATGTCCAAAACTCACAAATGGAGTCACTTCCAAGATGCATACAGAAAAGATGAGCTTTTCTTGGGAGTTTTTTTTTTTCTGAGATGATAAACATGCACATAAGGCACAAGAATCTGTCTGGCATTTATTTTACTTTGACCAGAATTACACATTTGGCTACACAATTTTTCATGGTACTTATTGGTACTTACTTTTCCTAATATCTTCATGCCTTATAGTCGCATTTAGCAGATTAGATCTGTGCGATAATATAGAGTGATATAAACAATAATTTGAAATTCGCTTTATTATATATTACCCTATGTGCGTATAATGTACTTATGCAAATAAAGTTAGACATTCTTATATATATCCAACTTTATATAAAGAGCTGGGCGATTAATATAGTAACATTTTACGATAAAAATAAAAAGTCAAGCAGACTTTTGTATATAATATTTTATATACATGTAAAATAATATGTTCAGATGACCTTAAAAGGTCATTAAATGGACTCTTTTTGTAATCCTGCTTGTATGCACTTTTTATTTCCATTTTAAGTTTATGTGCTTTTCTTTGTGCACGAGAAGAGGTGCCTATCGGTGGCCGCATCTGGGTCGTGGCATATGGCAAATTGGAAGCCGGGCTCCAGAGACGCATATAACTCCGGGGAGTCTCGGGGCGGCGTGTCCCCAGGATGTAGTCACCCTGGCTGGGCACGATGAGGGCTGGGCCCCCCTGTTTTCGGGACCGCGCAGAGCCTCACGCAGACTCCCTGTCACCTCCTGCACGCCGAGCTGTCTGTCGCCAGTGCCTCTTAGACTGGCCTAACGTCACACACACACGTACGGGGCCGTTGCACAAAGACACATCCGCGCACACGCATTCATACATTGATTGATCCCGTGCTCACATGCACTTCTCGTCCCCCTGCAGAACATCCCCATGGCGACGGTCTTCTGTCTCTGCTCATCAGAATTAGAGAGATTTGCCCCCTGGGGTGGGGGGGGGCGAACAGGTGGCGGGCAGTTGAACTCGACACAGCAAACACTCTCACATGGGAGCGACTACTACTGTGACAACACACCCGCATACCGGCACATGCACTCAAATACTCCCGCGTTTAATCTCTTAATCTGACTGGATTAGAACGCAAACGGCCAAGGCAGAAACACGCAATCATGCAGACGTACGCGTGATGGGAAAAGACTACGCGGCTTTACTGCGTCAAACAAACTCGCTCCTGTTCTAATGCTGCCGAAAACACATTTCACCCCAAAATCAAAAGAAAGAAATTATATTTCACATAATGAAAAACCTATTTTTGGATCATTAAGATGTTTTGCAATCTGAGATTTGTATTTGTTTCCATTGCTGTAATGCAAAAAATTATAATTGTGAAAAAAAAAAAATCTTTCAATTTTACAATATTTTTCAAGATTTTAAACATTTTTTTTAAGGCGAAACCAGTGGGTTTTTTTTTTCATGCACTGGTCAATTTTGAGATTTTGCGCTATTTTACTTCCTCAACTTGTCGACTTTCAGACATACAAAATACACATTTAAGTTGATTTTAGTACATTTGATCTGTTTGCATGTGTTGAATTCAAAATGCAATGCATGTCTTTAAAAGGCTGTTTTCTTAAAATGATTTTTTTCAGTACATTCAGATTTCTGCTCTGGAAATGAATGCAAATGAGTGCATGTTTAGTTAGATGAATGTGTCATTTGCATATTTAAACATAACATTTCAGAAAACTTGTAATACAAAACAGTTGTCTTGATGTACTGTGATTAATCAACTACGGAAAGTTTGGTGATATCTATTAGTTACATTATTTTCACCCTATATAGTGTCTTGCCTTTAGTACATTTATTATGAGAAAAAGCTGAAAAAAGTAAAACATCCAGATGCATTATAATAATGAGAAAATTCTTTGGAAAAGTGCTTAATTGTCATTAAAATGAAGGCACTTATTAAAAATATACTTTATGCAGAATATAACATGCAAATTTCTTGAGTTTTGAGGTGAAATGTGAGCTGGACTTGTTCTTGTGAGATTCTGATTGCTGAAGATCTCTGTGGTGACATGCAAACCTGTCTGCGTGTCTTTCAAACGGGGAGGGAATCAACTGATTAGCTTTGATTCCCCATTGTGTGTGTGAGAGGTCGAAGGGTTAGACTGGCTCCACTAGGCCTGAAGTACACAAGAGAGAGAGAGAGAGAGAGAGAGAGAGAGGGGTTCTGTTGACCCTAGTAACACACACACACACTAATCGGGAATACTGTCCTCGCTGCCCCCCTCCTGTTGCTTACTGTCACACACACTCCCCCTCCAAATTTTGGCTGGTCGGACTGCAGTCTGTCTGGTGCCAAGAATCAAATTTCCGACTCTCCTTCTCGCAGCCACATATAACCCTCGTAGAGGAGTCCCTCTGCCCCCTTTACGTCTGTTATAACCAACTATTCTGAAAGAAAGAGAGACGTCGCCCGCTCTTTGCGTACATGTCGTAAACATTTTGTTTTGTTTGATTGATGACGACGTAAAAGAATCAGCCGGATTGGTGTTTCTCGCACACATCCGTGCATTGTGATCGTTGTGTCTGTTGCATCTCATGTATTTTCGTGAAATCCATCTCAGCATCATTTTCCAGTTGATTAGGATCAAAAATGTATCTCTAGATTTATACTTTATTGACTTCATTCCATCTCAGAATTAGCGTAACGAGTAAAAACGTATGTCTTTGTTGAATTCGTGATTACAGCTATACAGTAAGGAAATTAAAAATTTTGCGAAAATAGTGTAGAAAATAGAAATAGAAAATTATTTTGTTTGATATGCCATTTTATTATAACCAGTGTTACCTGATGTGCTTTTTTAGTGCTTTAATATTCTGTAAGACAATATTAATTTAATGCAATGAGTAGAAACTGCAAGCTGTCAATTTGTAATTGCGATATTTCATTAATGGCTCATTATATAGAAGAGCTAAATTTAGATTTTAAATTTTTTCCAGGTTTTTAATTCAGAATTCTAAATTAAATGTTAAATAATCAACTGATAATCGTGTATTATATAGGTTTTTTTCTTGTTTAAAGATACATAATCTATAGTCATACATTTTGCTGTATTCAAAAGAGACAATATATATATGCAAAAACATTTTATCCTTTGAAAGTTGAAACTAACATTATTAAACCTTTTCCCATTTCCCACCTTTTACCCATTCCCAACTGTTTATCTGTCTGAACTTTTTATTCACAAAAGTGACATTCAAAGTCAGTGTGAATTGCTGTCTGCGACCCAAAATCTCATGACATTTACTTACATTTTTCTTAAATATCTATTTGACTATTAGTTAACATTATTGAATAGCTCGCCTACGTCTAGCCTATATGATGTCAATGAAAAATCATTTCAGATGAAGAACAAGTGCGCTGATGAATTGTCCAGAATACAGCCTGGAACAGAATGTTGAAGTTGTCATTTATTTTCTGTATAGCAACATCAGATCTAAAACGAGTGACAGAAACACTTCGGACGACCTCTCCAGCTTGTATCATTGTTTCACGTGAAACACGGCAGATAATTTACCGGCCACATTAGCAGTCGTATCGGGTAGAGTTTGATCTCGGAGGTAAATGTGAACATGTGTTCGGGGAAACGGTAAAGAGTAATCTCTTACCATCAGTGAGCTCAACACATGCACATGTGTGCGGGATTGCATGTGTTTATATGCGCCTACTGTTCTCAATGGCTATTATTCTTAGACGGAGGCATTACTCACTAAATTTTCCATACTATGGCCTATTCTCATTTAGCCTTGACTTACTGGACGTGTTAAATGTGCTCGTATTTGTGTGCTAAATTTTGCTTTGCCTTTTGATGTGATGCCAGACACAATCCCCAGATATCTGAGCACTTTTGCCCCCAACTTGACTCTGTGCGTGTGTGTGTGTGTGTTTGTGTGCACATGTAAATAATTGTTTGTTGCTGTGTACAGTCCTATCCAAATGTCCTGCATTTTTTAAATGAATACCATTTTTTTTAATTACAAATGATGTTGAATTGAAAAATCAACATGAATTCAGAAATGTCACAAAAGAGACTCTTTTGGCACTGAAGCTACATAAAACTTGAGATTCAATGGAAGAAGAAAATCGGTCTGTCACATGATCAGTGTCGCTAATTTACTTGCATACGATTAATACATAGAAATATCCGAAATATCACAATGTTTCTTGGTTGTAAATGTTTCAATATTCGAAAAATTATCCAATTTCCAGGTTTAAATATGCTTTGGAATCCCAGATTCTCAGTGTGGTCTCAGACGTTTGGACCTCACAGTAATTGTGTGGTGGGAAACTGTTTTGTGTGTGTGTGTGTGTGTCTGTTCTATTCTATCACTATTCGTCTGATGGGGTGCTGAGACGGCTGTGTTAACATGTGGTGTCCCTGTTTCTTTTGTCTTTCTCTCTTTATCCCTCGTTCTTTCATCTGCTAGTCTTTCATGTGAGTGCGCGCGCCGTTCGCTCGACAGCCCGTGTGTTCAGCACAAGAGGAGAAACTTTAAGCCCAGAGATCAGCCGCCTTTGAAACTGATCCGGACTGCCACAAATATACCCACTTTTATCTGCACACAGCACATACCTGCCTGTTAAAATAAGCACGTTATTATCAGAGCACTCGGAGGTGTTCGCCTGCATCCGACGCGGACAATGGTCCGTCCTAATACGAGAACATTTGTGACAGTTGTAGTTCTTGGAGCCCTTTGTTCTGTTTCCAAATCTGAAGCCCCTCTGAATGAATCTTGATATCAGGGTGAACATGTTGTTCCCCAAATTATATCAGCGGTCAATCAATATGGATTTTTCAGATATTGATTCTTAAAATTTTACTTTTATTCCCTTCGTCTTAGTCTATTGGTGATTTTGTTTGTTTTTTACACAAACCTCACTATTTTTTGCTTTAGTTTTAAAACAAGAAAACTTAGTTGCAAGAAAGATTTTAAGAGACCAAATTTAGAAAAATAAACATTTATTATCTTACATTAATTTGACTTCTAATCTTGTCAGTATAAATATTGGTAACACTTTTACAATAAGGACCCGTTAGTTATCGTTAGTTAATGCATTAACTAAAATTAACTAACAATGAGCAGTTCATTTGTTACAGTATTTTTTAATCTTTATTAACATTAGTTGATAAAAATACATCTGTTTATTGTTAAAGTTAGCTCAGGTACATTAAATAATATTAACAGATACAACTTTTGATTTTAATGATGTATTAGTAAATGTTGAAATTAATTTGTTTTAGAATTATCATTGTTAGTTCGTGTTAACTAATGTAGTCAACTAATGTTAACATATAGAACCTTATTGTAAAGTGTTACTGATATGTTTAATAGAAATAAAAAATTACCTATTAAAAATGTTTTTGTGGTGTATTTCTTGTTAAAAAGTAAAAAAATGTATAAGTATGTAAGTATTTATCCTCTAACGATTTTTTTGTCCTGACAGCATCTTTCTTCATTCCTCGTAATTTCGTTTTTTCTTGTGCAATTTCTTTTTCAGGGCCGAATCCAAAATGACTCAACAGATTCCAGACCCCCATCCTCTGATTCCACGCAAATACTCCAGCACATCATGTTCGTCTCCTCCGAGTGCTGCACGACGCCTCTACAGAAACCTGTCTGGAAAGTTTCGCACGACGAACCTGCTCCTGGAAGATACGGCACTCCCAGGCCAGTCGGACAAGGACCATTCGCATAAAACCACCATGGTGAGATGCAAACACTTAAACAAGACCTATACAATAGTAGAAACCAAATTAGTCTCACATAACTATTGAATTTTGACATTTCAGCTTGTTTGACTGACATATAAAGCATCCAATAGCAGTTGATGATGCCATTTGAGAATATCCCAAAAAAACTTAGAGCCTAGAAACCAGTACTGAAGAACCTGTAATAAAACACCAAGACCTTTTTCAATCTTCAAAGAACCATATTGCAACTCAAAAAGCTTAGTCAAAAATGGCATTGATATTTTGTACATACGTGGCTGCAGTTTGACAGCATGCATGGATGTGTTTGCATGCATTTTCTATGTGTGTGAGATATATCTGTGCATGCACGTGTAGTTCCAGGGCAACGAGGCTCTGTTTGAAGCCGTGGAGCATCAGGAGCTGGATGTTGTGGAGTCTCTGTTGAGCACCTTCAGTCTGGAGGAGCTGGACTTAAACACACCCAACAGTGAAGGACTGCTGCCACTCGACATTGCCATCATGACCAACAACGTCCCCATGGCCAAACTTCTGCTGAGAGCCGGGGCCAAAGAGAGTCCCCACTGTGAGTACACTTACTGCGATCAAACGCATGCAGCACGAGCCCCACTTTATGAATCATAAACCATACATCTACAGATGTTTGCCACATGCTATACATTACAATAAAGCAGTAGTGGCTTATTGCTTCAATCAAACGGCGACAACAGCAATGTGATATGGTATGCAACACCAAAGATCAAAACATAATGTCAGTTTCCCCCACACTTTTTATACTGTAGTTATCATTATCTCTAATTAATGTTTTTAAATCGAGTGTTTGGGAATGCCCAGGTTATATTTAATTTCATATTATATTTTATATTATTTTGTTATATTTTGCATAATGAATATGAAGTGTAATTTTATTAGCATTACAATGTTTTTGCATTGTTGCATTAATTAAGCAGCCTCCCATTCTTATTACTGTCATTTGAAATTACTTTTTTTAATAAATTAATTAAATTAATACATTTTTGTATCATGGTAGTTTTTGCTGTACTGAACTTGATTTATGCTTATTGTTTTATTACAGCAATGTAATTTTTGGTGAAAAATTTCAAGCAAATTTTTGGGGTGAAATATGATTGCATACATTTCTTGCAATTTAATGATATAAAGTAATATAACAATCAAAGATAATTGGAATTAATTTGCTTATCAACTTTTTTTTATTCTTTTTATTTTTATTTTTTACAGTGGTTACGAACATGGCCCATTCATAACTTTATAGTATACTTTTAAAATTCACTCATTTATTTTTACTGAGTTTTTTACACAAGTGTATTGTAGATCAGTAATATGAATGGATGTAGCTTCAAAGCCTTAGGAGGAAATACATTGAGTTTTTCGGACTAATCAGATAAATGGGGAGTTTCGGTGCCGCCCACATGTGCGAATAAAATATTGAAGCCATAAACCAATTTGCACACAATAAATAAAAAAGGTTTTTGGTTTGTTAAACAAAACGAAAAAATAAAAAACAAGCCGTCTTTTCCTTTCTCGTTATTCTTTTACAAATTAGAAATGAAATGGTTAAAACATACATGGTGGATGTAGAATTCCACAGTTAGAAACTTAACTCTTGGGGTTAAAAAAAAGTTTACTTTTCAATATTTAAAAAATGTTTTGCAAATATTTATGAAATATCTTATGTATTCTCTAGTTCTTAGTCTTGAAGGCAGAGCTGCTCACCTGGCCTCCCTGGTGCAAGAGGCGGAGCATCGCATAGCAGAGCTGGTTGCCCAGGTAACGGGGGAGGAGCCTGGGGAGAGGGTGGAGTCAAACAGAGAGCGACAGCTGAAAACGTGGGAATGGAAGCTCCGCCTCTACAAGCGCATGCAGACCGGATACACACACGCCAGTGAGTAACACACACACAACTGTGGTTATAGTTGCTGGTCATGATTCTGAGTGACTTTGTGTTGTTTTCAGGTCCTCCTGAACCTCCCAGCGACGTTCATCTGTCTGTCAGCAGTATCACCAGTCTCAGAGTTTACTTCCAAGAGCCTCTTTGTCACAACTCTGCTGTTATTACCAAATACCGCGGTGAGTGACCCATAACTCATCCTGTTATAGGGATGATTTAGATTATACCACCAAAACCCATGAACACACACGACTGACTCATCGACTCACTGGTGAGCATCAGCGGTTTGACGGCCAGCTAGAGAATATGTTTCACACAGCCGAGTGAGATGCGGGTGAGAAATGAAAATATCTCACAAGTTATATTGCCAGATTCACACTTCTAGTGCTATCCAGTGTTTTTCCGTGTTAATTTATATACTACTAGTTTTTATAAATATTTAGAATTTCTGTCACGCTTAGCTGTAGTGGAGTATCCAAAACAAAACACACTTTATTAACAAACACACTAGGAACATGCAGGAGATAACAGGAGTAATAATAATCATAGCTTAACAACCAAATCAACATAGACAACACAATGCAATGATGAACATACAATGCACAACAATGAACTGAGGGCTTAAATACAGACAGAGTAATCAATGGAAAACAGAACAGGTTGAAATCAATGAACAACCGAGGAAACTAACGGCGACTAGGAACTAAGGCAAAACGAGCACAGGAAACACAGTGAAAACTAAACTACAACTGGCTATACACGTTACAATTGGCTTTTATTTTGTATATTTTTATTTTTATTTGTTTAATTTTTACATTTACATTTATGCATTTAGCATTTTGTCAAAGAATTGTGTTGTGCTTTTGTCTTTTTTTAAATATTCCAATTCAATAAAAAAAATTTATTTCAGTTTTATTTCAATTAACAGAAATGTTTTTAATAATTTTAGTTTTAGCATTAGTTAGTTAATGATAATAACCCTGGTGCTGTCATAAACTGTGTCAAAAGAACAGACACAGGGTTACCATACAAAACAAACGATACACAAATACACCAGGTCACAGTTTGTTTCGCCATATAGAACAAGCACTGTTGAAGTCACATGATCCGTGACTAGTAGGCGCATGTCCACAGCATGGCATGGTGATAGTACTAGTACAGAACTCAGTGCAACTCCTGTGCATCTTCTAAATGACTGCTTACTTGTGTGTTTCTCAGTGAGCTGGAGCAGCGTTCCTTCATTTACTCCATTGCTCGGTGAGACGGTAATCGAAGACGTGACTCAACTCCAGTATGACATCACTGGACTTACAGCGGTTAGTATACAGAGTAAAACATACTACAAACAATACTGCAATGCATTGGAGTCAAAAACGGTTGAGAACCACTGAACTAAAGTCATTTTTTTAAATTATATTACTATTATTATTATATTATATATTATTGGTTAATATTCATTTACCTTTGGTTGTGTTGGTAGGAAAGCAAACTTGTCTCAGAGGTGAAGAGCATTGTGAAGAAAGATGATAAAATCAACCAAAAAAATTATTTACCGGTAATAGAATATATTGAGCACAACAGTGTTATTTAAGTATTATTTTGGTAATTTTGCTATGTGCTTTTTTATTAGTGTTATTTTAAGCTTTAATTTATTTTTATTGATATAGATGACGGATATATCTGTTGAGCGCATGAATGCAGTGATCTCGACATTGCAACTCGATTTCTGAACTAACAGTGCAAACACGATGAAAACAAGAGATTCATTACGCAGTGAAGACAGCATCATTGATTATAATGAGAGTTTTGGCGAGAGAGAAATTGCGACTGATTTTCCAATAAATCCACAGTGAAATGTACCAAACAAACAAACAATGCTCTACTGAGACATACATATAATTAAAAATAAATAACCACTTTCCTAGCATTAGGATGGGAATGTTGTTTTTAGTCCAATGATCCTGTATCTCTCTTATCTCCTCCTCATCTCACTAACGCGCCAAAGACGCGATGATGTAGAAGTAGGCGTTGATCTAATTCTTCAGAGGCGGTCTTTAATTGCACTATTATGTCATAATGTGACAAAATCTGAAACGAGTCGTCTTCAATAAAAACTGTTTTTGGACTAACAAGGATGTTTTGAGTTACAGTTATAGTACAATGACCTCTTAACTGTCAAAAATTGTATATTTAAATATAACACAGATCTACCTCTTTTTACAGGGCACATGCTGTTATGTCCAGGTATCAGCATATAACATGAAGGGATGGAGTTCACCTCAGATATCTGAACCTGCTTGTGCTACACCCTCAAGTGAGTATACAAACACACACATATTCAACAACAACAAACGGGACAGATGTTAGTCATGTTTTGCTTTCTAAGAAGTTGCATGACGTATCGTGCGTCTGCGTGTGTGTGTGTGTGTGTGTGATTTAGTATCTATGTTTGTGTGTGTGTGTTTACGTTTGGCTTCATTTGTGTAATATTTGTGTCCTCATTTTTATGTTTGCGAGGACAAGCCGTCCTTTTCTCTCACAGATTTTAGGGCTCTTTTACATTGAGTGTGTGTGTGTTTTGAGCATGCTAATTTAATGTGTGTGTTTGTGTTTTCCATTTCGACTCCCTCTGGAAATATTTGCATGTCTGTGAGAGGCTGTAAAGTTGCAGACAGAACGGCTCTTATACACCAACTCAAACACACACACACACACACACACACACACTTGTTGTCTCCCTCTACAATTCACGCTCACATACACACGCTGCTTTTCGGACACACTCAGAAATTATTTCCACACAATTTCTCTTATTTACATCTTGTTTGCGTCTTTTATCCCCCTCGCTCTATCTCTTTCATAACACACACACACATGCACACACGCTCTCTGCGAGGTTAACCGGGCTGAAGAGAGGGTCTGTGTTAGACATTCCGGGAATAGAGCGTCCATGTTTTCCCTGCTTACCCGGGAACCGGCCTGCAACCAACACACCATCAGAACATCATCCTGTTTACCGTGCCGTGTGTGTTTGTGTGTGCTCGATGCAGGGATATACGGCGAATGCTGAATTATTTAATGTGAGATTAGCACGCGTACATTACATAATCTCATAGTTTTTGTTTGGTATAACCTTCTGCGGCTTTGAAATACCTGAAAAGATCAGAGACTTGTAAAATTGTGATTTGAAACACTTTTTCATATGCATTTGTTGTTTTCACCCACAATGCACTGTTTTTTATGTTTTATTTTGCAGGTTGGAGGGAGGTGGACGGGCTTCCCCCCCGCCAGCAGGGTCTGAAAGAGGCGTTAGAGCAGCTCCTGGGGCAAATTAAAGGGGCACACCGTCACTGCGCATGCCACGGTAAATACTCACTTCGGACCTGAATGAAAAACCTCCTCATTCACACCGAGCCACAGTGACCGCGACCACAAACATTTAAGCGCTTTAAAACAAATGCTGAGTTAATATTTCAGAGGGGTCGAGTGGGCTGAGCTCGCGTGCTCATGTCTCCTGGGTGCGACTCCGGGGGTCTTGTTTGTTGTTTTTAGTGCATCAGAGCTGAGGGTTTATTTTACTGTGAGTTAAGGGGGATAAATTTGACTTGACTGTAGGGCTAAAACACACTCACGCGTGTGATCACATGCTCCATAAGGAAATCACTGCCTGCTCGCTGAACACTGATCATTAAACTCTAATTAAGCTATAAAAGGGCCTTTAGAGACACAGTCCTCCCCATCGGTGATATATGCGGCTATTTTGTTGATACTTAACTTCCATTCACACACAGCATAAAGATGTGCGCCAATTTTAAATCTCTTGAATTGGGGTCACTTAAAAAGACTGGAAGATTATTATCTCCATAAACTCCTTTTAGATGCTACACTAACAAAAAATATACATAACCTATATGTATTTTTTTCTTCTGTTTCAATCACTAATTGTTTTTCACCTCAGTGTTTTATATACACTTCATATTCATTTAGTGAGTCTAATCTGCAACCTTCTGAATCTTTAAGTTAAAGTTGAAAGGCAATAACTTTCTCCCTGTGTGTTTAGAACAATGCAAACCCCCGTTGAACACCAGGAAACACTCTGTGTCTAAAAGTCTGAGGCATCTCTTCCAGCCCACCAGCAAATTTGTCAAAAATCTGAAAAGGTGAGAGAAAACAACATCAGGTTGCGATGTTGTGTAATCAAGCTCTCTCAACACACCATGTCTTGCATCATCCATGACGCCTCTCTCTTCCTCTCTGTAGAGGTCTTTATCTGGCCTGTATATTTTATAAAGATGAAAATGTTCTGGTGACTTCAGAGGATCAGCTGCCTGTCGTTGAGGTGGACGACTCGTACAGCTGTCACGCACAGGATTTACTTTGGTTCACAAAGGTAACAAAGTGTATCGGTGGTGATGCACAAAACCAGATTATTTTTTGTTTACTTTCTTGAAATAATCAAAGTATTTGTAAAGGTACTGGTTTGGTGAGGTGACTTGCTTGTAGTTTAGTTTAGCTTTTGTTTTTTTAATTGTATACATGAGATTACAATTCAAAGTGTATCATGATCTTACATAAAAAACAAAAAGCAATGTAAAATGCCATTTTTAAAAAATATATATTAAGCTTATTTTACATTGTTAAAGATAAGGAGGTTAACGTTAAAATCCAATTTAATTTAAATCAGTTAATTTAACCAAAACTGATTCACTAAAACAAATTCAACCTGAAATACTCATATACACATGCACAGCAATATACTGTATCAACATTTGAGTATTAAACATAGTTTCCATGGTGATGCATGTTGACAGGTGTCACATCTCTGGGAGGAGCTCACCTGGATGCAGCAGTGCATCAGTCCTGCTCACGCCTCCAGTTCCTGTACGCTCCAGACGCGCCTCAAAATGATTCAGGCTGCCGCACAACTACAGGTGAACAGACTAAACGCACCTTGAACAACGTTTTCAAGTTTATAGTCACTAGTAGTGATGCACTGAAATGATACAGAAACACCGAAACTGAAATTTAAGTTGTCATTTAGCCAATAACTGACACTGAAACTGAAAATAAACTTATTTATTAATGATTTAATTAATCAAATTTATCTAATAGTTAAAGTCCAACTGAAATCAAACTTGACCCTATTTACTTTGTTAGCGCATATTACTAGTTTTGTGGTGAAAAATTAATCCGTGCAAGTTAATACACAGAAAAAAATTGTTTGCCGTCGTAATCTTTAATCAAAGTCTGAAAAGTTACTTCCGGTCTGGAATGGCGTTCCTTCTCTGATGATGTAGGTTAGTCTGTTATGAGCAGAGATGGAGACTGAGGAGCGCTAGAGTAAAACCCTGCCCTCTGTTCAATATTCCTTTTCACTGGGAAATACGTCACAGCACTGGAGAAAAGTAGTTTGCAACTTCCGGTTCACGCAGACTTTAAAGCACTTACTTTTCTAGCTAACTATTAACATTGATTGACTTACCTGTGGTAAATGTAACCTTACTTGACATACTGTTTACAAGCTGTTTTAGTGACGTCTTTCCACAGTTGAAACGCTGATTAAGTGATTACATGAGACATGTTACATTTCAGTAAGTTGTACTTGTTCTTTCAACATATCCTCGGATGATCGTTCATGTTTATGTTGTGCTATAACTAGAAGTAAGGAAGAAGAGATGATCAGTTCACATGCTATCCGTGATGCCGCTGGAACTGATGTGGGTGCAGCGATCATTAAAGAGCATGAAAATGACATTTATTGATTAAATTTGTGATTAAATGGACAGAATTCAAAAGCTGATACATATCAAAAGCACAAAGCTTATTGGATTGGATTGAATGTTTGGTGAAGTTTTTTCTTGCATCAACTAAAAACAGCTTAGTCAGTGATTCTGACTCTCCAAAACCATTTTTTTCCAAAACCAATTTTCAATTTTCTGCCAATTTTCTGCCAAATATTTTTGGTTGCCAAAAATGTCGGTGCACTAGGAATGTAAAAATGCAACCAAAAAAATCAAGTTGAACCAAATTGTGACCAGATTTAATATAGTTTTGCATCATTTAGGAAAGGATTGCTTTCAAATCTTTGTTAGGGTTGAGAAATATTTACACTCGTAACACATCTTGAGGTGACGTTTTCCTTTTTTGGTTGGTTTGTTTGGTGTGCAGGCTCTCCTTGGCACAGTGGATCTGGGACAGGTGTATTTTGAGCCCATCAAGGACAAGCACGGTAACGTGGTTTTGGTGCTGATGAAGGACGTGAGCGCATGTGCGTCGCTGGAAGGCTTGCGCTGGATTCCCGTCAGTAAATTCCAGCTGCAGCGCAGGTCGTCCTCTTCTTCATCAGACGAGCCCAGCGCACTGGAAACACTCCTCACAACGCTGCACGTGAGTGCTTCACACACTGAAACACTGGCGTCCATCGCTAATGTGTTGTGCTGTCACATACTTCTAGCACCATGACAAATGGAAGTATGGAAAAAATGTAGTGATCAAAGCTCTGTTATATATTTAGAATAATGAGAAACATAAATTCAGTCTAAACATTTTACTGCAAGGCAAGACACATCATGCCAGGTTTGATGTCAAACGTGTTTCTCGTGTCTCGACATTGACGTCAAGCCTGGCACGGCTCATTTTGATGCACCGTATTCAATTTCAGAAAGCACTATGATTATGGAACAACTTTGGAGAGAAAATTACCCAATTTTTTTTAATCTTTGGGTGAACGAATGCTTTCAATCTCTGATATAAATGAGCCCGAAGTATGAAAATCAGTGGGGAAAAAACATGCCGCTAGCTACTGTATTCCTCTTTTTTTATGTCTCTCTTATTACTTGAGTGCTGTGAATTGTGGGAGTATAACAGTAGCATTGTTCATTTGATGATTTAGTCTGAACGCTGTAAACACGTCACCCACCGCTGATCGTGTGTTTGAAACGGCTCTGGCCGTGATGTTTTGTCTGAGCGGCTCAGATTTTCCCTGTGGTAAAGCTGTGTGTGTGTGTGCGTGTGTGTGTGTGTGTGTGTGTGGTGAAAGTGGTTCCACAGCTCAACAACCACATGGCTCCAGAGTCAGTCTCTCAGTCAAATAGTTTAGAAATGATAAACGTGGGTCAATTTCAGGCTATTGCAGGAAGTTCTTCATACCTCTGTGTGTGTGTGTGTGTGTGTGTGTTCGTGTGTGTCCTGGTAAACACTACGTTGTGGGGACTTTGTTGTCCTCACAAAGGTGGTAATACCAGTCATTTTTGACCTTGTGGGGACATTTTTTTAATCCCCAATAGAGATGCGCGGATGGGCTATTATTTCATCCGCAGCCGCATCACAAAACTCATCATCCGATGATTAGATTTCGGGTTTAGATTTTCATCATAGATTTTGGGATGAATTTTGACCTGGACATTTTCTTAAAAAGTTTCACTTTTTATAGTGAGCCCTTTGTGTGCAGGAGAAACTGGCCTATCACCTGCGCAGCAAGAAGTGTCTGTCTCCGGGCCTGTATCTGGGTTACCTGAAGCTGTACACCTCAGTGGACCAGATCAGGGTGCTCGTTTCACACAAACACCCAAACGTGCTGTGCCACGTCAAAGTACGGGACAACGACCACGTCTCCAGGTATTCCACGTCTTTATGGTTGTGTTATGCATGAGTTTGTGTATATGTATGTATATGTGTGTGTGTGTGTAATAATTATGTTTGTATTGTAGGGAAGAATGGCAGTGGCTTCAATCACTGAGTTCGCTCGAGGACAGTGCGCAGGTGTGTGCCGACGCTCAGAGCGCGCCGCATCGCCTCCTACTGGACTTACGAACCGCTGCTAAAGATTTACTCGGCTACATCAACATTCCCAATCACCAGGTTTGTGCATTCACAACATACCCACACATTGACACATGTAATTTGTTTGATTGCACAAGCAAATTAGTTCCCCTTATTTGGGACCTTAGTAAATCAGGGCCATGCAGTATCAAATACACACATTTACATACATGAAACTGATAAAACACATGCCGCAAGCCTGTTTTGCATGTATTATGTGGAAAAGCTATGGAAATTTCTACACTGAAAAAAATTTGGTGTAGGTGTAAAACAATTTTCATACAGAAATTGCTAGTAAATTTCACAAATAGTTACAAAGAAATGACAAGTAACATTGATTTAAATGTGAAATTTCTAAGTAGAAAGACTTGAATAATCTTTGTTTTATTTACAATTTGGAATAGTCATGGAAAAATCTAATGATGTTTTTTTGTCGGTTTGCTTTAGTAAATCATTTGAACCAGTTAATTTTAGTTTAGGGAATCAATCTGAATTTGTGTTCTTTTAGAATCCCAATCCAGTCTCTTAATTCTCAAATAATAAAATATTTGTGCATGCACATCTATTGATTTGATAAGTAGCCATAATAAGCAGTAAGCATGATAAAGTACACAGTGTGCATAATGGTGTGTCATAATGTACCACAAATAGTGTTTCACTGTCACTTATGATCAATTTAATGCACCCTTGCTGAATAAAAGTATTAATAAATAAACCTATACAGCAAAAAAAAGGTTGATAATAGAAATACTACTATTTTTCTTCCGCTTCATACATCAGGCACAGGATTTCCGTGTGTATGTGAAGGAGGTGGTGGAGTTGGGGGAGGGCGTGTCCTTCCTGTTGCTCCTCCCACCGTGTGAGGAGGTGTGTTCACCGCCCGGACAGAACCATCTCTGCTCGCTGCGCTCTGGGTTCTTCACCCTCCCGCTGCAGATCTTTGAGTTAGGTGAGAGGACACAGTGTGAACTCATTCACCCACATGTATCTTCTATCCCTGTCACCTCATGTGCACTCATTCTCTCTCTGTGTAGTTCATTTCGAGGCCTACTGCCCTAGTTTCATCGGCTTGTATTGCCGCGTGTCGGCTCTGCTGGGTCTGGAGTCCCTGATGTCCCAGCAGACTTTGCGGGAGGCGTTCTCTGAGTCCGAGCTGTTCGCTGCCAAGCAGAAACATCAGCAGGTTGAGGAGTATTTGCAGGTATTTCTGTCCTCTGTGCAATTCAACACTGGCAGCCTGCCGCTTCAGTTCAGCTTTCATAGGTGTAACTGATGACAGTAAACCCGCAATAAAAATCAGAACAAACTGTTCAACTGCTGGAATTTACAGTATCATCTTTAATAGATGCAATTTAAAAATCAGCCGGTGTAATCTGAGTCTACAGCCTGAGCTGTCTACTTTATTCTTCTGACATTTAAGATAAAAATTTGACAGTCTTCCTCTAAATTACATTGATTTACTGCAAAAAAATTGTTCAGTTAAAATATATAAATGTATGAAACAAGATACATTTACTTAGAAACAACACTTCATGAGATATTAACGTTGTATATTACTATTATATAGTTTACTTAATATTTTATCCACTTGTTTTTTAAAAAACTTTTTTTTACTTGCTTAAAACAAGTGGGGGAAAAAATCCAAAAAATGTATCTTGTGATGAGGATTTATTGGAAAAAGACAAATATACTATAAATGATTAAGAATGTAATTAGAAAAGGATTTTCAAAAATGGAATGCAGTGTAAAAACACACTTCATAAACCATAATAAATTAATATATAAATATAATTGTATATAAAATAATATACAGTATAATATAATGTACAGTCGATAACCCTCATGGGTTAATTTACAAATTAAAATGTATTGGTTTAAATACCACCAAGTTACCCAGAAAGTATGTGATTTCAAATGCAGCCGTTGTATTGTTTCCTGTGTGTAGTCGACAGAAATCAAGACACATGATGAGGATCGTGACAACAGCTCATTTTATTTGCCATTTTATTTACACAAACCAAAATATTAAAACCTAAATCTACCTAATCTTCTGCTTCTTCTGCTATTCCTTATACACTATGTTCAGATCAGAATATCACGCATGTTGTGATGATTCACCCATGTTTCTATGTGTTCACTTCCAGCATATGGAGGACCTGTGGCGTGATGCCCGGTGGATGGTGATCCTCCAGTCCGCACGATATAAGCATCAGAGCTCCGGAGTGAGTCTGAGCTGGATTATTGACTTCTCCAAAGAGAGTATCCCGGAGAAACCAGCTTCCACTTCCTCTCAGGTGGACTACCTGCCCTCACCGACACCTTCACCAGAGACCACACGCAAACACAGCGGTGAGAGCGTTCACCTGTCTGTTCTGACCGGCCTCTTCATTATATAATCAAGTAGAGTACACGTCACAGAATAACTGGACTGTTGCAGGCTTCATGTAACCAGGCCATTAAATACAGAAGAGACGCTCTTTGGTGTAGCTCCCATATCAATTTGATTTAAATGAAGTATTTGTTGAGTTTTGCACTTTGCACAGTTTGGAATGTTTTCACTGTTTAAGTATCAATCTGGGATTACATACATCCCAAACTTAGTTTGTCAGCCAAACCTCTTTGATGTAATTTTTGTTGTTGTAATTTTAGACTGTTTTTAAAGCAAAAAATTACATAATTTGCCTGAAATAAAATCTTAAAGTAGTAGTATACTTAAAAATTCTTTACTCACCCTCATGCTGTTCCAAATCTGTATGCTATTATTTTTCTGATCACATAATTTTTTATGCATAATAATAGTTTATAGTGACCATGGTATGTCAAGCTCAAAAAAGAATGAATAGATAAAAACACCAAAAAAGGGCATAAAAGTTGTCCATACGACCAATTCACTATATATTTCAAGTTTTCCTTGAAATATATTCCTTTGTAATACTTTTTGCCGTTTGACATCCCATGATCACTTTGAACTGTTGTTATGGTAAGACTATGTAATATAGTGAAAATGTATAAGTATATGTATAAAAACAGAAAATATCCCTGCATACAGCTTTGGAACAACCTAAAGGTGAGTAAATAGTAGTGAACTTAAAGAGGCCATATGCCCTTTTGCAATGTCTTGATTTTGTTTTTGGGCTCTACTAGAATAAGCTTTCATGCTTGAATGTAAAAAAAACAAACAGGTGACACTAGTTTAGGGTCCAATTCTCACTATTAGCTAGTTGCTTATTAGCATGCATATCACTAGGATATTGGCTGTTTATAAGTACTTATAAAGCACATATTAATGCCTTTATTCTGCATGACCATATTCTACATCTCTTAACTACCTTACTAACTATTAATAAGCTGTAATTAGTTAGTTTATTAGTTTATTGAGGCAAAAGTCATAGTTAATAGTTAGTTAATAGGGAGAATTGGACCCTAATCTAAAGTGTGACAAAAAACACATTGTTTTTCCCCATATTTTACACTGTTGCAGCTCCTCTCTTCCCAGTCTGTCAGTAACGCTCTGTTTAGTTCCTGTCTCTATGAAGCCCCTCCTTCTGAAAAGCACAATGTGCTCTGATTGGTCGGCTGGAACAGTGTGTTGTGATTGGTCAAGTGACACCTTGCATGTTTGCATGTTTGGGAAATGTCCCGCCCTTTACTAAACCCTCTTTCTGTTTGTTTTTTCCAAGATTCCCATGGTCTGTCTGATGAGGACAACTCATCCGAGGTGTTCCTCACTACTGATAGCGAGTACAGCTCCAGTGTGACCCGGAGCACCAGAGAACTGGACCTGCTTCCACCGTCTCCTACCAGCTTCAGATCTGTAGCGTCTCACCCTTCTTCCTCCTCGCAGTCATCGCCTCGCTCCTCTCAGCCGGACGTGCTGCAGACCGGAGGAGGAATGAGCCGACGGGAACTGGTGAATGTGTTCGATAGCGACTTCATCCTCCCGAGCCGCCAGATCGAGCTGCTACGGGTCACGGAGAAGAGAACGGCGCTGTGTGTCCGCACCAGCAGTCTGGAATACCCGCCTCCTGTCTCCATGCCAACCACACCCACCAGCTCCTCCAATCACAAGGGCTGGACACGGCCTTCCTCCTTCGATCTCTGCTTCTCCGCCCCTGAACCCCGCCCTGCGCCTGTGCGCACCCTATCAGAGGACAGTGGCGTCCAGCGTCTCTCCGCCCCCTCCAGCGGTTCCCCTCACAGGCCGTGTCACACCACATTGAGAGTTTACCCACAATACCGGACTGGATTACCCAAGGAAACCAGTGTCAAAGTGAGTGTTTGTGAGTTGAAACACAAATCATTATTAGCTACAGTGAGGAAAATAAGTATTTGAACACCCTGCTATTTTGCAAGTTCTCCCACTTGGAAATCATGGAGGGGTCTGAAATTGTCATCGTAGGTGCATGTCCACTGTGAGAGACATAATCTAAAAAAAAAAATCCAGAAATCACAATATATGATTTTTAAACTATTTATTTGTATGATACAGCTGCAAATAAGTATTTGAACACCTGTCTATCAGCTAGAATTCTGACCCTCAAAGACCTGTTAGTCTGCCTTTAAAATGTCCACCTCCACTCCATTTATTATCCTAAATTAGATGCACCTGTTTGAGGTCGTTAGCTGCATAAAGACACCTGTCCACCCCATACAATCAGTAAGAATCCAACTAACATGGCCAAGACCAAAGAGCTGTCCAAAGACACTAGAGACAAAATTGTACACCTCCACAAGGCTGGAAAGGGCTACGGGGAAATTGCCAAGCAGCTTGGTGAAAAAAGGTCCACTGTTGGAGCAATCATTAGAAAATGGAAGAAGCTAAACATGACTGTCAATCTCCCTCGGACTGGGGCTCCATGCAAGATCTCACCTCGTGGGGTCTCAATGATCCTAAGAAAGGTGAGAAATCAGCCCAGAACTACACGGGAGGAGCTGGTCAATGACCTGAAAAGAGCTGGGACCACCGTTTCCAAGGTTACTGTTGGTAATACACTAAGACGTCATGGTTTGGTATAACGTCACGGTTATTAAGGAGAGGATGACCGGGGCCATGTATTGCGAGATTTTGGGGAACAACCTCCTTCCCTCAGTTAGAGCATTGAAGATGGGTCGAGGCTGGGTCTTCCAACATGACAATGACCCGAAGCACACAGCCAGGACAACCAAGGAGTGGCTCTGTAAGAAGCATATCAAGGTTCTGGCGTGGCCTAGCCAGTCTCCAGACCTAAACCCAATAGAGAATCTTTGGAGGGAGCTCAAACTCCGTGTTTCTCAGCGACAGCCCAGAAACCTGACTGATCTAGAGAAGATCTGTGTGGAGGAGTGGGCCAAAATCCCTCCTGCAGTGTGTGCAAACCTGGTGAAAAACTACAGGAAACGTTTGACCTCTGTAATTGCAAACAAAGGCTACTGTACCAAATATTAACATTGATTTTCTCAGGTGTTCAAATACTTATTTGCAGCTGTATCATACAAATAAATAGTTAAAAAATCATACATTGTGATTTCTGGATTTTTTTTTTAGATTATGTCTCTCACAGTGGACATGCACCTACGATGACAATTTCAGACCCCTCCATGATTTCTAAGTGGGAGAACTTGCAAAATAGCAGGGTGTTCAAATACTTATTTTCCTCACTGTATGTTTCCTTTCACCTATTTTTATGCTCATTTTGGGATATTGCATAAAAAAACGATGCCGAGATGCACATAAATTAAAAAAAATGAGCATACAAAACTTATGCACTCAATTGAGGTAGATTTTTATGCGATAAGAAGAAAACACAATGGAAATGCATTTAACGGAAAAAATCCCTCTATGCACAATACAAAAATCTGTGATCAAAGTCTGTGATCAGAATGATTTGGTTTAATTCCCTCTCAGAAGCGTCTCGCATGATTGCGTTCCCAAACACCAGCATCCGAACACAAGAGATCATGACAGCGTTTAATGCATTTCGACAGGCATGTCATTTATGATGGAATAAAGAGCCAGAGTGGCTTCACCAATTGCAAAAACTGTTTGTTTATTGCAGATATTTTGCAGCAATTTCACAGGATGTGGCGATTTATTTCCTAGTTTACTGTTTAGACATATTTCCTTAAACTAATTTCAGTACTGTCAAAATAATTAATGCAAAACATCAAAACAAATTTGGAATGTGCCATTTATCTCCACAAAAAATGTCTTTCATATTGTTTTTTTTTATTCATATTGTCATTTAAATTACATTTCTTACAAATATTTAACAGATTTTAATTAAATAGTTCAATTAAATTATTTGAATTTAAATAATTGAATAAAATGTTACTAGTTATATTGACTATATTTGAGTGTTTCTTCCTTGATAGTCCATTAAATATCTATAATTATTATTTATAAATATAAAATATTGTATATGAATATAAATATATACAATTTACTTAATACAAAAAAAATTCAATACATATAATTATTAATAAAAATGTGTATATAGGTGGCATTTCAAATATTTCAAATCTTTTTGTATCTTTTATCCTAGAAGTCATGTGAATTTTTGGGACTGTTATTCCATTTTAATTCTTAAATTAATTTTATATTATTATATATAATTCTATTTAATATAGTTCAGGAGTTGAGTTATTATCATAGTGCATTTGAGCTAGACACCTAACCATAGGCGACTTCATCTGCCGACTTCATATGTATGTGTTTGTCTGCTTCTGTAGTTACGTGTGACTCCAGAGACGTCGGCGAAAGAGATGGTTGGTCTGGTAGTCCAGGAGATCAACGCTGTGTGCCATCACCTGCAGAAAGCAGCACAGCAGTGCACGTGTGCGGTGGATCAGTGCAGCTACCCGTCCTGCGAGTCTGAGGTGTGTGTGTACGGGAGCGAGCAGCTGGAGCACTTTGGGCTGGTTCTGCTGGTGGAGGGGAGAGAGAAATGGCTTCAGGACGACTTTTGCCCGCTCACGCTACAAAACCCATGGACACGCGGGAAACTCTGCGTCCGTTTCAAAGAGTATTCGCCACTCGCACTGCAGTACAGCAGAGCCACGACTGTTTGATCCCTCGAACATGTAAATACACACACTCACACACTGACTTAAGTGCATAGACTACTGAATGCTTGCTTCATGAGGTCTTAGGGTTCATGTTTACCTGAGTGGGTTCACCAGGACTGATCTGCTCACCTTTCCTCATCGGGTGACATAAGGAGCTCCATATCACCTGCACTACAATAAGAGCATGCTAACCTTATGGGAAAATCTATGTCAAGTGCTTATCAATCACCAGTAGGAGTTAAAGTCAATATGAAGTCAAAAATTACTTACTTTATGTATGTTCCTGATTTTGAATAATTCATCAGTGCACGTTATTTTCTAAAGGTTTTCATAATCCATACATGCATATATAAATATATTACTGTTCAAAAGTATATTGATTTATTTATTCACAAAGTTCATACTTTTATTCAGCAAGGGCACATTAAATTACAATAAATACATTTATAATTACAATTTATTTCAAATAAATGCTGTTTTCAGCAAATCAGCATATCAGAATGATTTCTGAAGGATCATGTGACACTGAAGACTGGAGAAATGATGCTGAAAATTCAGCTTTGATCACTGGAATAAATTACATTTTTACATTCTCATAGAAAACAGCTGTTTTATAC